>NC_079564.1:19457752-19480252 GCF_015846415.1 Triplophysa dalaica | reverse complement strand
TGTGTGCTGTGGGTGTAGTTTTGTGTTTGTGTCATGAAACTGACAGGAACAGAACCCAAGTGCAGACAGCTCTTCAACAAAAGACATTTATTTAACATGGAATAAACACAAAATCCCTAGAGGAACACATACAAAACTCAAGACTTAAAACATAACTTAACTTAGCAAGACCAGGAGCATCAGGACAAGACTGTGATAAAGACACACAAACCAGCACAGGACAGCAAACACAAGGGCATTAAATAGCAGAGGACCAAAAGAGGCGTAACGAGGGCAATAGGTGAAGGGTGTAAACTGATGACGGGACAATGAATAAGGAAACAAGGGCTAAGACAGAAGACTTGAGTCTGTCATGATCCTGTCGGCCTGAACAAGAAAAACAACTAGAAACAGGACAGGTGCTTGTGATTCTGTGAGCAGATCTCAGCTGATGTAACTGGACCTTGACAAATATCACATGACAATTACAGCCATCATGACATCAGCATCAAATGATGACTGCTGCTACACATTCTTCCTGTTTATTTATTTTCTCCCAAAAAAAGTTCAGAGCCTTGAACCGTCCGCTCTCAGATGAATCACAACATTACAAAAAATAACAGATTTATCTCATGAATCATTGTGCACAAAGTGCAAAACAGCACTAAACACAACATATCACATGTTTATTGTTAAATATTCACCTTATATATATTTATATAGAAGTAGTTTATGTGAACAATCATTGACAGTCGTTCATGTTGTTGATCCGGGTGTACGTTAGGAAATGTAACCATGATTTTATTATAGTAAAAGTGAAGTAACCGTGAGTGTTTTGGGTTGATTGATCACCTCTAATATTACTGTAATATACCTGGAAATATCATGGTTTCTAGGATGTGAATTACTTTGATCTGAACTGTGTGTATGTGAGGCGTGTACGTGATTTTGCGTGTGCATCTAAAAGCCCTTGCGGAGCGATGGCAAGCATCCATCTTTTTTCCATTTGTAAAAGCTGCGATTGCCGTGACCTTCAGCAGTGAAACACACGACCACAGAAATGGCTTGACTTTCATTTATTTATGTTTAATGTGCTGCAGGTTTGGCCGAGCGGCCGGCTCTGTTTTAGACCACTTAATGCGGGGTGGGATTCATCCACTCGCTGCTGTGGGTTCCATTAAAGATACGATCTCCCCTCCGGCAGACCCCTGAGACCCTGAACCGAGAGAGAGAGAGAGAGAGAGAGAGCTGGAACTAAAATACAAAGCAGGAGAGGCTGAACGCTCTGGAGAGTTTTCTCCATCTGCATTAGAGCTTCTATTAGATGCATTAGTGAAGCTGTGGGTTCAGGTGGATTGATCTGAGATGTATGAAGCTTGTGTGGACCCTGCACTGGACAGAGATTTGATCGGAATAAATGTAGATTATTGAGGTGAAATCATCTGGATTTGAGTATATTTGATGAGAAATGTTTGAGTTCGTATTGAGATCTTCAATAATATTGACTCTAATGGCAGACACGTTTGTGGACTCTTTTTCTCAGGAGAAATATCTGAGACGCAGATGAGATTTAAGCAAAAGTTTCCTTTTAATCTCATTGATGTCTAGGAGAAAAACCTGAGGGATTAAGTAGATGTCATGTGTGAGTTCCAGTGATGTTGTTCGGTAGTTCAGTAGATGTGTTGGAGTTATGTTGCATCAGTCTCACACACTCCTGTAATTAATGTCGAAGACGGTGAGACAGGTCTGTGAGCAGCTGTTTCCACAGTCCACATCTCAGGTGTCTCAGAAGTGTCACGCTGCCCGAGGCCAGACGCAGCGCTGTGTGTGTGTGTTTGTGTGGAGTTCATCAGCATATTCTCTCTCTCTGGGGACGCTAGAGTCACTTTCTGTTCGTTCTGACAGCATCTCTCTGGAGTGAACATTAGTCAGACACTCACAGGTATCTCTGGGCTTTCCTCCTCTCACCCGTCTCTTCCACAAACCGCTGGCAAGGATTCTCAGTGTTTTGTGCATTTAACTCTTTCACCGCCATTGACAAGTTATATCGTCATTTAAAAAAATGGTTCCCCGCCAAAGACGTGTTATTACGGCAATCAGTGTTTGTACTGTTATACACCAGGTGGCGCTATTACACACCTTTGGGAAAAAGTACAGAATCCCAGAACCTAGAAGGTAAATGTTTATCTGTTTTTAATGATTGTTCTGAGTGGAATCTGAGCGGAATCTTTGACAAAATACATTAATTATCTCAGCTGTTTAATCAAAGTGAAACCTACCCACATCTAAGGAGTGATAAAAAACGAACAAATGAAGATAGAAGAATACGGTTTCTTTTGTTTGAAAGCTGAGACTCTGTTCTTTCATTAGCCATATTGTTTGTCCATATATTCTTTACAGAAAATTTACTGTGAGCCATTAAAGTTGGGTGAAAATGTTAAAAAACACTGGCGAAGGCTGGCAATTTGTTTTTTAAAGGCTGGCGGGGAATGAGTTAATGATCTTAAAGGGGTCATATGGCGTGAACACGTGTTTTTCTGTGTCTTTGGTGTGTTACAAATTGCATAAGCATGTATAAGACACGTCAAATTGCAGAAAGTGTGGGAACAAAAGATTCATTCTATCTAAAAGTGAATGCTCACCCAGACCTGTCTGAAACACCTTGTGTAACCACACCCCCACAAATCTATGGTGCTCTGAGTTGACTAAGACCTTCCAAATGTATACACAAGTAAGGTGGTTTACCTGTCAGTACAATTGAAGAGGAACCTGATGTTCCAAATATGGTCAGAGGCGTTACATTTCCCTCACAGGCTTGCACTATTCCACCAATCACTACACAAACTGGCCAATCATAGCACACCTCGCTTTTCAGAGTCATGAGCTTCGCTAAAAATCTGTGTGTTTCAGAGAGGCGGAGCAAAGAGGAGATACAAACATGAACAGTGTGTGGAAAATACAGCGTTTTTGAACATTAAATCCTGTTTACACGTTGTGTTACATCTAAAACAAACCATAATATTCCTTTCAGCTGTGTCATATCAGCCCTTTAAGAATGACAATGATGAATGGAAATATGATGTACATGTGCACAGACGAATGAAATGCAATGCAATCTGCATGTCTTCTGTTATATATCACTGCTTTTTTTAGCCAAAGGAAGAACACTGTATTTTATAAACAATTTATCACCGTGTTGTCAAAGCTCTTTTCAATACTTTTCATTGATTAAATATTCACAAACCCACAGACAAACATGAAGAGTGACCAGTAAGAATGATTGAGAAATTGAGATATGAGGTTTCCATTCATCAGTGATGAGATGTTAGTTTATACGCACTCTTAAAATAAAGGTGCTTCAAAAGGTTCTACGATGCCATAGAGGATCCCTTTTGTTCCATAAAGAACCTTTAACATCTGAAGAAGATAAGTTCTGTTCCACAAAAGGTTCTTTACATTATAAAAAGGAAAGAGATGATTCTTAAAGATCCTTTGACTGAATGATTCTTTTTGGGGCCAAAAATGTTTTTTCTATGTCATCGCTGTGAACAACCTTTAAAGCATCTTTCTTCTGAAGAGTGTGCAGTATAAAGATAGTATGTTTATATCTCCAAACAGCACATACTCACTTGAGTGTTTCTGGTGTTTTGCTTTAATAAAGAGGAAGGTGTGTGTTGATTTAAAATGATGAGTTTGATTTCTTTTGTGTTCTGATAAAGGAAACTGGCAAAGAAGCGCAAGGAGACGTTGAGCAGCACCCGTCAGGAGATGACCGTGATGGTGAACTCGATGGATAAGAGTTACACTGAGCAGGGCACCAGCTGTGATGAAGCCATTTCATTCATGGACACACACAATCTCAATGGAAGACGTAAGTTTACTCTCAGACACACTGTATATAGATCCATTCTGTTTCACTTCACTTGCCGTGACCGTACATGACAGAAAACTGTGTGTGGTTGACAGTTATAATCCCTCCTGTCCGCTGACACAGCAGATCTCCAGAGCCCCGCCCACTCTTAACTGACCCATCAGATCATGTGTCTATCAGTGTCTGAGGATCTTAACTAAGTGTGTGTGTGTGTTTTCATGTAGATGACAGTATGTGCAGTAAGTCTGATGTGTGTTTAGATTTCATGACATCATGTGACTGATGTGTCAGTGTGTGTGAAGTGTCCGCAGAACAGGAATAAATAAATAAACGCCAGCTCTTAACGGCCGTCATGTTCATCGGTGACCTGCTGTCTGCCTCTCAACAGCTCTGATTGACACACACGCATCACACACATGCACACGCATCACACACATGCACACGCATCACACACATGACTTCATCCAGACAGACACGAGTGTTGGAGTACATTTCACTCACTTGAGCTGAATATCCAGTTGTACTGGTGTGTCACTCTGAAACAATCTAATGATCATCATGTCATGTGTTGATGTATGTACAGTATAACAACACACAGAGTGTGTCCATGTTGTGTAAACTCTCTTCTTCATCTGCTCATTTATGTTTCCTGCTCTTTTTGTTTTGGCTTAAAGCTGTTTCCTCGCCGTCCTCCTTTACCTTGAAGACTAACACGCTGACCGCCTCCGTGCCAAACTCCTATTACCCAGGTAAAGGTCAGCGTTCAAGCGTGTTCATCACTTCCTGTTTGACGCATCTGACTTCCTGCTGGCTTTCCGACCATCACATCTGCATGACTGAAGACCTCACGAGCTGTGATGACAAATAATCAAACTCTGTCTTTTGTTTGTTAATGTGTCTTCTTGACTAACAGCACACAGACAGTGTCTCATGTGTTTGTGTGTAATGAAAAGCCTTCTTCTCTATCTTCTCTTCTTCTCTGTAAACCTGTCATCTGCTGGCAGACCCCTTTGTGCCGACCGCAATCTTAGGTGAGACCCTCTCGTTTGTGTTTGCACACATCACAGTGTTGAGTTTGTTTGGTGTGGATGACAGACAGACGGAGGTAAAAGACGCTCATTCATACCTGCCTGCTTGACTCTTCTCTGTGAGATCCGAGGGTTTGATCCCCCCTGACCGAAGCTTCCGTCCATCCCATCCGCATTGAGTGTGGTGCGTGTGACGTCACGTCTGTCTGTGACCTCTCATGTGCATGGACAGATGATGTGGACCGGATGAGGGGGAGAGAGAGTGTGCCGCAGACAGACAGAAGCGCAGTCAGTTTGAGAAACTTCACAGGGCATCGCAGTCATTTCTGTGCAAACCAATGTCTCTGATCACTGTGTTAGAAGAGGGCGTGAGGGTATTTCAAAATAAAACCTACGTACAGTGACCCGCCACTTTATTCTTAGTCACAGGTGTATTTCCAGAAGGATTCTTCCCCATTCATTTTCTCTCAATCGCTCTACACCCTTAACAAAATCTAACGGCTCAGAGATAAACGACAACATTTCAGCCTTTTAAGGTCCGTTCACACAGTGTTTTCAACTAACTATTGATTATTTATCACGATCAAGATTATACAAATATGTCTTTGTCATTCTCTTTATATTTATAGCTGCGCTTTTCTCTTCATTTTTCTCTTACATTTCAACTATTTTGAAAAGTATTTATTTATTTATAGAATCAATTACTTACTTCACTTATTTAGGTTTTTGTAAGCGTCTCAGGTGTGAAGGGTCTTTTAAAGGAACACTCCACTTTGTTTGGAAAGTTGAGTTGTACCGTTTTGGAATCGATTCACGCGATCTCCGGGTCTGGCGATAGCACGTTTAGCATAGCTTAGCATTAATCAATGTATCCAATTAGACCAGTAGCATCTTGTTCAAAAATGACCAAAGAGTTTCCTATTTAAAACTTGACTCTTCTGTACTTATATCGTGTGCTAAGACCGGCGGAAAATGAAAAGTTGCCATTTTCTAGCCCGATTTGATTAGGACCTAAACTCCCATTCCAGTGTAATAATTAAGGAAGTTTGCTGCCGTAACATGGCCGCAGCGAGGGTAGCCGGTCATGTTGGAAGTTACCCAGCTGGGGACTAATTTCAGGCGCTGCGTGATATCACTGCGCCTGCTGCGGCCATGCTTTGTCATTTTTGAAAACGATGCTACTGGTCTAATCGGATTGAATGATATATATGCTAAGCTATGCTAACAGTGCTATCGCTAGACCAGGAGGTCAACTTATTAGAGAATGAGCCTATTTCCCAAAAAAACTGGAGTGTACCTTTAACTGAGAGAAGGAATCAGACACGCTGAACTGTAGCATTATATTGTGTCGTATAAAAAAGAATCTGTTTGTTTATTGCTTTATGGTTGGCTAGCGTTCACATTTAAGATTCAAAACTGGACTGACTTCACCATCAGAAATCACTTATTTCGCGTGTTTCAATCAAATTGTGAAAAGCGTGTGCTGTGCTACACGAGGATTGTGAATGGGATTTTTCCTTGGGGAAGTGTTGACGGCAGGTTGTTGTGTAGTTGATTTGGCCTGGTGTCATGAGACGGTCGAGAGAGAGAGAGAGAGAGACAGTCGCTCTTGATGTGTTAGCTGCTCTTGCTTCAAATATCTTGTTGCTCACAGCCTGTTTCCTTCTCTCCCTGTTTTTCTTCCCGTTTAACCGGTTACGTCCCTCTTAAAAAGTGCCCATTAATGGTAAGTTGTCAATCAGCCCTGTGTTTTTATATTTATCTGGGGGTGACTGTCAGTGGGATCTACTTCCCCCCCTCAAACCGTGTCGCCTCTCTCGCATGGCCTTGTGTCGCATTCCGCCCTCCCCGTGCACCTGTGCCGTCATTAGTTAGCATGGCCGTCACCGTGGCCGCCCTCTTCATACATGCAGTATGTGACACCCTCACCCACCCTCACGCATCTTCAGCTCTGGCGGCTTTTGGTTTTGGCTCCGCTGCTCCCGACCCCTGTTGTGAAGGTGCCACGTCATTTCCATGCCCGTCACCTCCGTCACCCATCTCACCGTCCACTCCGTCTCATTCTGACGTGACCTAGAGAGTTTGTGTGTAGTTGATCAGTTGATGCGGACGGACGTTCTCAAGTCTTTCATTCATCCATTTCTTTAGGGTTTGCTGCAGACGTCCGTGTTCTCACGCTTTGTTTTTGTCCCGTCAGATGAGCCTCACACCATGACCACTGAAACCAGCAGTCTGGTTCAGTCTCACACTCACTCCTACAAGAAGCGAGAGGCGGCGGACGTGCCGTATCAGACGGGACAGCTTCATCCGGCCATCCGTGTGGCCGATCTTCTTCAGCACATCACGCAGATGAAGTGTGCCGAGGGATACGGCTTTAAAGAAGAGTATGAGGTGAGTTAAAGGAACTCCTCGCTCAAGAGGAAACCGTGAGGTTATCGTTTACTCTTTCTTTCTGGCTGCACAAAAACCACCCTTACCAAAATGAACCGTGGTTTTTTGTGGTACAAGTGTAGTAATCATTGGCAAAACTATGATTTTACTACAGTTACCATCGTTTACTACGGTTTTCAAAACCCTGGTTATTTTATGATAATCATTGTTTCACTGCAGTAACCATGGTGTTTTGGTTTTAACTGTAGTAAAACCATGGTACTGTTTAGTAAGGGAACGTAAACAGAGAATAATGATTGACATTTCATAGAATAAACAATATGATCATGTTTGAGTTTATTTAAATGATCTGAAAAATCTGTTTCAAACTGAGTCCTTTGGATGTGTTTTGTAGCTCATGAGTTTTTATGAATTGATGTCATCTTTGTGTCTACAAGCAGAGTAAACAATGACCGCGGTTTCCTTATTGAGTGAAAGTTTGCTCTTCATTATTCTGCTCTGTCATCCCTGTTCTTATGCGTGTTGTTTTTCACATGTTATTGACTTCATTGGTTAGTTTTCAGGTTTGGTCACCCGTCAGAATGTCACTGCATGTGTCCTGTGAATGAACATTTGAATCTGTTTCCCTCATCACCACAGCTGAGACACACATCACAGAGCTACACGTCTGAACACACAATTTGTTGTGCAATCATCACTTTGTGTGTGTGTGTGTGTTCACTGCATCTATATAGTTGAGTTGTGTCTGTGGCCGGCCGGCCGGAGGGCTCGATTCATTATGGATGATTTTAGAGCTCAGGTAGTTGTTTTAGTTGAGATATGGTCCGAGCACGCACGCACGCACGCACACCCCGTCCCTTTTCAATGTGAAGTTTCTTGTGTGATTTTGTGTTTCTCTCTTGATCTTGTTGAATGACAGTGAAGAGCTGCTGTCTTTCTCTCAGCATGAACACTAAAATATTCCCTTATCTCTCCTCTCATTCATGCTTCTTGTTATTCCATTCATTAACTTTGGAAAAGATAAATGAGGTAAGCAGTCATTTCTGGATATGTGTGAGATGTTTAGTTGCTTGCTAGATGCTAATGTGACCTGTTAGCTCCGGGTGGGTTTTAAGGCTTTTGGTTAAGCTCCGCCTCAGAACACTACTGACCAATCGTTCTTCAGCACCGGTAGGTGTCTGTGGAAGTTACGCTGGATTTCAAAGTAAATATTTAGTCATGTGCGCAGAGAGGATACACAGGGTGTTCATGCTGATGACGTTGTAATGATGTTCCTCATTCCCACATGAAGCTTGATGACATCATGGAAGACTCAGATGTTCATTGGTTAATAGTTCACATGTATTTGAGTTAAATTATAGTAATGTAATCAGTTATTATCACTAACAAATGAAGCTTTGCTCTGTTCCTTTTGATTCCCAGTCAGCAGTTTATTCACACTCACATTGCTGTTTCACTTTAGACCAGGGGTTGTCAACCTTTCTGACTCCAAAGCCATAGTTTTTAACAATATTCCTATTTTACTTGCCAATTTCTACCCTATGATATATTTTAGAGGTTAAAATAACTGTAAATGTATAACTGGAAATACATTTATTAATGATAAAAATGGCCAAATAATAAGAAATATCTTTGCTTTTTGTTTGTTTTTGAATGTATTTTAATTCAAATTTGTCAATTTTCTAAATATTGGTCACCTTGTGGGACCCTTGAAAGTCATCTGAAGCCCCCTTGCAGCCTCCTGTTGAGAACTGCTGCTGTTGACTATAATTTGCCTAAAAATCACTCTGAATCTTGTCAAACTGTAGTAACTGAGGGGGCGGAGCTTACTCAAGAGTCAGTAGTTGAATTATATATATATATGTGTGACCCTGGATCACAAAACCAGTGTTAAGTAGCACAGGGACATTTTAAGTAAATACAAAAATACACTGTTTGGGTCAAAATGATTGATTTTTCTTTTATGCCAAAAATCATTAGGATATTAGTAAAGTTCATGTTATATGAAGATAATTAATAAATTTCCTACCTTAAATACATAAAACTTTATTTGTGTGTGTGTATGGCCTTAACAGTGACCCTGATGAACAAATTTAAAGGCCATTTTCTCAATATTTAGATTTTTTGCACACATTGATTTAAATGGTTGTATCTCAGCGATATTATCATAATCTAACGACTCATACATAGAAAGATTATTTATCTAGTTTTCAGATTATGTACAAATCTCAATTTAGACCCATAAAACTGGTTTTGTTGTCCAGGGTCACAATATACTGTATGATGTCACATCTAGAGTTTAATGTCACTCACGTAAGGCAGAATAAAAACACAAATAATTTTTCTTAAATTTATAATTCACTCATTTTCATTTTAATGTGTTAAATTAAAACTACATATGTCCAGTAGAGGGGGATTGACCATAATTCACACTTGCACTTCTTCACCTGACGTCACACGTCTGCAGTAATGCATCCACAAACATCTGAGTGGTTTTCCATCTCTGATCTGACTGAAGCATGCTGGGATGCATAAGAATACATGGAGAGAGAGAGACTGGTGCAGGATTGAGTTAGGTCTTCTGCTGGCTTTACTCCTGCATGTTTCTGAGGGTGTGAAGGTGTTTTGGGCATCAGTATGATCTGGATCTGCTTCTCTTTCTTTGAGACCGTCGAGGTTTGTTGTTGATGTCCTTTTGAAGCTCTGATGGTTCACGTTCTGCTTCTTTAAGAATCCACATTTCACTTTGATTTTAACCTGATTTTGAGAAAGAGTGGCGTACCTTTGGGCTCATCATTTCATTCTTGAATCTGATTGGTTGATGTTTTGAGCATCAGCCAATCATAGCGTGTGGCCTAAAGGGACTGAAAGAGCCTGCAGCTTCCCTCCAGCGATCTCAGCGTCTCCGTCCGTCTCAATCTGCTGTGAAGCTCATTTATTCACCACCATATTTTTATATTTCCTCTGATTATTTGCCATCAAACAAACTCTTTTTTTCATTTCAGCATCTCTAAGGTTTCTCATCTTTCACATTGTGTCCTGTGTGCTGTTGTGTGTTTGAGCTGCAGTCACAAGAAATATAAATCCAGACTGATCCGTGTGTGTGCGTGTGTGTGTCTTTTCCTCCTTGATTGTTTAACATCAATTCACACGCACAGCAGAATGTAAAAGTCCCTGACCGGCTGAGGCAGTTTGAGTTTTTTGCTCTTGATTGATAATCTCAGTCTGGAGGTTCACTCGTCTTCATGTTTGTGAATTAAAAGAACTGAAGGTCACGTCTGTGCTCGAGACCCAAAGATGATTTCCATGACAAACATCTCACATGATTCATGCTCACTGTAATGATTTCCTCACAATCCAGAGATCTGAGCGTCAGTCAGAGGTGTAGTTAGTACTGTCATCACGACACAAAGAGAGGCCTGATGAAGTCATTGTGTTCACATGAACATCATCATCACCAATCACATCATATTGTGTGAACGGAACTCTCCCGTGCACACTTCTGAGAGAGTGAAAGTGCAGAAAGAATCCGCCAGCGTTGAGCTTTATTTTCATAATCTGGTGTAATTGCAGCGCTGCCACGTCCTGAACACACACAATAAATATTTCATGACTTTCTGTTTGGGCTGTCTGGTTTAATTCAGCCTCTCTCTCTCTCTCTCTCTCTCTCTCTCTCCTCTCTCTCTCTCTCTCTCTCTCTCTCACTCTCTCTCTCTCCCTCTCTCTCCCTCTCTCTCTCTCTCTCTCTCTCTCTCTCTCTCTCTCTCTCTATCCCTCTCTATCCCTCTCTCTCTCTCTCTCTCTCTCTCTCTCTCTCTCTCTCTCTCCCTCTCTCTCTCTCACTCTCTCTCCCTCTCTATCTCTCACTCTCTCTCTCTCTCTCTCTCTCTCTCTCTCTGTCTCTCTCTCTCTCTCTCTGTCTCTCTCTCTATCTCTCTCTCTCACTCTCTCTCTCACTCTCTCTCCCTCTCTCTCTCTCTCTCTCTCTCTCTCTCTCTCTCTCTCACTCTCTCTCTCTCTCTCTCTCTCTATCCCTCTCTATCCCTCTCTATCTCTCTCTCTCTCTCTCTCTCTCTTACTCTCACTCTCTCTCCCTCTCTCTCTTAAACTTAAAACTTAAACTTAAACTCAGAACATTCCTTAAATAAATGTTTAGTTTGATTCTTGTTTACTCTCATACCCCTTTGACCTGTTGATTGTGTTTTTATGTGTGTAATGTTTTGTCTTCTTTATTTCTCTCAGAGCTTCTTTGAAGGTCAGGCTGCACCCTGGGACTCGGCCAAAAAAGACGAGAACAGAATGAAGAATCGCTACGGCAACATCATCGCATGTACGTAAAGAAACTGCTGGTCAGAACTGTGTGTGTGTGCTCATGATGAGTTAATGCCAATGATTCAGATGCGTTCATGGCGAGTTTGTTCAGGATGTTGCTTTAAGTCAAACATTCAACTCCTCACAGTTTTCTTAAGAGCCTCCGGACACTTCACACGTGTCTTTGAGAAATCAGCCAATCACAGCACAGGTTGTGTGCAGCAGGGTTGATCGCGAACGCAGGGACGCGTCACATCACATCACATCTGTCTGAAATGACAGAGAGAGAGAGAGTGAGTTCAGATGCTCGTGTTGCTGGTGGATCATCATCTGAACATCAACAGATTAGAAACACGTCAGGCTTTTCTCTTCAGATGTTTGCACACTCAGCTGAGACAGACAGAGAATCCAATCCAATGTTTTAAGGTTAAAAGTGTAGAATGTGATGTTGTGTTTTTGATGATGTTGATGTTGTGTGTGTTTTACAGATGATCATTCACGTGTCCGACTGCAGCCGGTGGAGGGAGAGCAGAGCTCAGATTATATTAATGCTAATTATGTGGATGTAAGTACACACACCACACATGGCTTACATTAAACACGTCTGTGTGTGTGTGTGTGTGTGTAATCCTGTGAGTGTCTCGTCTCATTCACGTCTCGTATCACCACACACAGTAAATCCAGACACACCGTCAGCAGATTTAATTTTCACAACCCACACGTAAACACACACACACACACGCAAACACACAGTCTCACACAGGATGAGAAGGGTGTGTTTGTGTGTCTGTGTGTGTTTAATGTGGACAAACACACTTCAGCTCTGTTATTGGATATACTGTATGAGGATCATTGTTGTGCAGGAGAAACAGTTGAGATCTCAAGAGTGAATCTTGTTGTCCTGTGGATGAATATTTATAGTTTTCACTCAGTGTGTGTTTAATATTTGCAGTTGATTCTATCCCATAATTCCCCCTGAGCTGTGAGGTGTTTCCCGTGTGATTTCCTCACACCTGATGTTTTTACACGTCCTGAAGCTGTTGACACAGTAAATGTTGTTTTCGTCTGCTGTCAACCTCACGGCCCTGATCCAAACACACACCAGCACTCTGTTACGCATACACATCAGCTCACGTGTGTGGAGAGAGGACGTGTTGTGTTTGTGTGTGTGTGTGGAGAGAGGACGTGTTGTGTTTGTGTGTGTGTGTGGAGAGAGGACGTGTTGTGTTTGTGTGTGTGTGTGGAGAGAGGACGTGTTGTGTTTGTGTGTGTGTGTGGAGAGAGGACGTGTTGTGTTTGTGTGTGTGTGTGTGGAGAGAGGACGTGTTGTGTTTGTGTGTGTGTGTGTGTGTGTGGAGAGAGGACGTGTTGTGTTTGTGTGTGTGTGTGGAGAGAGGACGTGTTGTGTTTGTGTGTGTGTGTGTGTGGAGAGAGGACGTGTTGTGTTTGTGTGTGTGTGTGGAGAGAGGACGTGCTGTGTTTGTGTGTGTGTGTGTGTGTGTGTGTGGAGAGAGGACGTGTTGTGTTTGTGTGTGTGTGTGGAGAGAGGACGTGTTGTGTTTGTGTTTGTGTGTGTGTGTGGAGAGAGGACGTGTTGTGTTTGTGTTTGTGTGTGTGTGTGGAGAGAGGACGTGTTGTGTTTGTGTGTGTGTGTGTGTGGAGAGAGGACGTGTTGTGTTTGTGTGTGTGTGTGGAGAGAGGACGTGTTGTGTTTGTGTCTGTGTGTGGAGAGAGGACGTGTTGTGTTTGTGTGTGGAGAGAGGACGTGTTGTGTTTGTGTGTGTGTGTGGAGAGAGGACGTGTTGTGTTTGTGTGTGTGTGTGGAGAGAGGACGTGTTGTGTTTGTGTGTGTGTGTGGAGAGAGGACGTGTTGTGTTTGTGTGTGTGTGTGGAGAGAGGACGTGTTGTGTTTGTGTCTGTGTGTGGAGAGAGGACGTGTTGTGTTTGTGTGTGGAGAGAGGACGTGTTGTGTTTGTGTGTGTGTGTGGAGAGAGGACGTGTTGTGTTTGTGTCTGTGTGTGGAGAGAGGACGTGTTGTGTTTGTGTGTGGAGAGAGGACGTGTTGTGTTTGTGTGTGTGTGTGGAGAGAGGACGTGTTGTGTTTGTGTGTGTGTGTGGAGAGAGGACGTGTTGTGTTTGTGTGTGTGTGTGGAGAGAGGACGTGTTGTGTTTGTGTGTGTGTGTGGAGAGAGGACGTGTTGTGTTTGTGTGTGTGTGTGTGTGGAGAGAGGACGTGTTGTGTTTGTGTGGTGAGTGTTTAGATGCTTTAAACAGGTGAAGAGTCATAAATAAATCACTCAACAGACAGGAGAGATGACAGTGAGACGTCACATACAGAATCTTCCTCTCTCCACACACTGACACTCTGTCACACTACTCAACATATTACACAACACTGTCACACAATATCTACACAAACTAAACTGAACTGAAAAATAAACATTTGATGGATGACACACACACACACACACGTACATCATTGATGTTTCATCAGCTCCATCAGTGACATGTGAAGATGAGGAGGAAAACCTGATCTTCCTCTGAGAACTCACTGAGATGAGAATCTCACGTCTATTCACACACATATTCTACACACCATCTGACTGTGTGTGTGTGTGTGTGTGTTCTTTGAAATAAGTGAATGGGCATTTTTTCTTAACTTTTTAGTCTTGATTAAGTCTTTCTAAAATATAATCTTGCATTGATTTGTTTTTTAGGGCTATCATCGGCCGAATCATTACATCGCTACACAAGGTAACAGACTTCATGTGATGTATAGATGAACTTTGTGTGATTTTATTGTCTCTTGATTTCAGTCAACTTCCTATGGCTGATGTGATATGTAAAAGCTGTGAGCACACACACACACACACGTGCACGTGTGTTGTTTTGTGCTGAATCTGCATCTAGGAATAATTAATCATGTCTGGGTCTGTGGGGGGGTGTGTTGAGAACAAATGGATTAATGGTTGTGTTCCTGCATCTCTGTTAATCTGCCTGTTAGTGCTGCCCACTCACCCATGAGAGAGAGAGAGATGCTCTCATTGCCAATTCATTTTTCTGATATCTTTTTGGTGTGTGTGTGTGCGTGTGTGCGCGCACGTGCGTATGTGTGTGCGTGCTTGTACTATACTGAACTATACTTTGGGGACAATTTTGTACCCCAAAATAGCAAAACCTAACAAATCTGAGCACCACCTCCTCATCTGTACACAGCTCTATAAAGATATAGTAAGTGATGTTTTAGAGCTGGTAAACATGCAGAAGTGATTGTGTTAGTGTGTCAGGGATCAGGTCACTGTATGGTCCTGCACACACTTCTGACACTTCACTCGTTTCTTTTGTTCGAAAAATGAATGTATAGAAAAACATTAAATGGGTCGAATTTAGAAGAATGGATTTGAATATCAGCAACTATCTTCTCTTGTTGAAGAGTTGTGTAGGGTTGTTGGCTTTTCCAGCGCACAAACTCTAGCGCTGTGGCTTTATTATAAAATCAGAAAGATTTCAGTGGAGTTCTTCTGTGTTTCACATCATGACAAGAGCTTCACATTATACCAGAATCATCAATAATTGAACAGAAACACAGTTTATTTCTCATGATTTTGAGTTGTTAAAAGTTTCACCAACTAAAGAATCTCATGTATCGCTGCACAAACACACACACGCGTGCACACACACAGAGACAGAAGGAATATTTGGCTATATAATGTGAGCAAATGACTAGATTCATGAATAAATGCAGCACATCTGCGTGTCGTCCACTCATATGACGGCTAAAAAACCAGAATAATTTTCTGCTTGAGAATCCCTGAGGTCTGGTTGGAGCGATGAAAGCATGTTATTCCCCCGGCGCGGGGACGCCAGCGTTTCTCCGGCGGTAATTGGTGTCGTCTGACTTCACTTACAGCCCAAACCGAGTGAACAGAAGCGCTTAGAGGATCAGCAAATTACAGCGAATGTCAGAGCCCAACGCAATTCTCCTGACACACACCGGCCTTGACATTACACCGCTGCGCTTTAAAGGATTACTTTAACACACACACCTCAACACAAACACAATGAGCCAGAGTTTCATTTGACTGTGGAAATATATGTGTTGAATTGTGTTTACAGATACGTCAGGAGATATCAAACATCCTCATTTATCTCGTCCGCTTTACATGAGAAGCAGAAAGTGTTGTCTTCCACCCACCAGCGGCCGTGTGTGTGTGTGTTTGTGTTTGTGAAATGTCTGCGGGCGATGTGGAATATGTGGATGCAGATTTGCATGAGTTAATTAGCTTGTCAAAAGTCATTTCAGAATGTGCTTGTTGATTAAAAACAATGTTAATGAGAATTAATGAAACGTGTGATTTTAATTCCTCGCGCTGCGCTCTTTATTAGTTACACAGACGAACACAAATCTCCTGCATTCGAAATCATACTGTTTATTTTCAACACACACACAGAACATCACAACAACACACACAGAGCTTCACAACACACATGCACACACACACACACACACACACAGAGCTTCACAACACACACGCACGCACACACACACACACACAGAGCTTCACAACACACATGCACACACACACACACACACACACACACAGAACATCACAACACACACACACGCACACACACACACACACACACACAGAGCTTCACAACACACACGCACGCACACACACACACACACACACACACACACACAGAACATCACAACAACACACACAGAGCTTCACAACACACATGCACACACACTCTTAGCTGTCCATCGTATTCGTATTCGTATTCGTATGCTCCGGGGATAGGGGTGGGGGGTGGGAGTTCAGCAACCTTGCCGCTGGTGCCACTTCTCATGGGCGTAAAGTCCGATCCTTGAGCCGCACACTCGACCGCAGATGGAGCAGGGAAAACCAGACACCAGGGAGGTACCAGCCGCCCGTTGGTGTCGCTTGATTCGCCTCATGGATCGTTGGTCTTGGTTGGTTTGGTGTATTTGAGAGACCGCAGTGGCACAGGTGGCCTGCCAGGCTGATCTGTTAAGTGCCAGAGATTCTAGCTGCGTGAGGGGGATGTTTGCTCGCTTTAGGAGGTCCCTGGTATAGTCCTTGAAACGACGCTTTTGCCCTCCAGCGGAGCGTTTAGCACCCACTAGTTGACTGTAGAGGACTTGGCGGGGCAGGCGATGTTCAGGCATGCGTATGGTGTGCCCTATCCAACGCAGATGTTTTTTGGCCACAGCTGCTTCCATACAGATTGAGTCAGTGTTGCTGAGGATAACTGTATGGGGGACTCGATCTTTCCAGGACAAGCTGAGGATCTTCTGTAAGCAGCGAATATGGAAGGCCTCTAGGCTGATGATGTGCTGGCGGTATAGGGTCCATGACTCGGCCCCATAAAGCAGAGTGGAGAGACATACCGCGTTGTAAACAGCAACCTTGGTACTGACCTTCAAGTTACGATTTTCAAAAACCCTGCTGCGTAGGCGTCCAAAAGATGATGATGCTTTATTTATCCGGGTATGTATTTCTGTGTCAAGGGAGCAACTTGAAGACAGAGTAGAGCCGAGGTAAGTGAAGTGGTCCACTGATTTAAGTGGAGCACCATTTATATGAAAGCTGGGGGATATGGACACGGGGGTGGTGAGATAGAACATGACCTCGGTTTTTTGAGTGTTAACCTGTAGGCCGAAAGATCGGTACAGACTGGATATTGTGTTGAGGGCGTACTGCATAGAGTCCGGGCTGTGGGCTAAGACTGCACAGTCATCAGCATACTGAAGCTCACAGATCTGGCGGGTCTTTGTCTTTGTGCGGGCTTGAAACCGACGGATGTTGAAAAGGCTTCCGTCAAGTCGATACTCCACATGGACACCGTCTTCATGTCCCAGGACACGGTGGAAGAGGCAGGTGATGGCAGAGAGGAGGATGTTAAAGAGCATCGGAGCCAAAACACAGCCTTGCTTCACCCCAACGTTTACCCCAAAAGACTCTGATTGGAGTTCTCCCATGAGCACTCTGGCTTGCATCCCGTCATGCAGCTGCTGTAGGATGCTGAGAAACTTGGGTGGTACCCCAATTTTGGAGAGGTGTTTCCAGAGCAGCTCACGGTTGACGGTGTCAAAGGCTTTGCTGAGATCGATGAAGGCTACGTAGAGGTCTTTGTGTTGTTCTCGGCTCTTCTCCAGCAGCTGCCTCAAGACAAAAACCATGTCTGTCGTGGATCTGGTCTTCCGGAAGCCACACTGCGTTCCTGGAAGCACAGCTTCCGAGATGTGCCCAACCAGTCTGCTGAGCATGATCTTGGACAGTACTTTCCCTGCGATGGAGAGAAGAGATATCCCGCGGCTGTTGCCGCAGACTGCTCTGTCTCCTTTCTGCTTGTATATAACAACAATGTTAGCATCCTTCCAGTCCTGTGGGAGGATCCCATGTTCCCAGATGTTTTGAATCAGGAGATGCAGACGACGCGTGAGGATGTATCCTCCATGTTTGAAAACCTCTGCAGGGATTCCATCGGGTCCAGCGCTTTTGTTGTTCTTCAGCCCTGAAATAGCTTGCCGTAGTTCTGAATAAAGTGGTGGAGTATCCAGGTACATGATTGGTGGCATGTCTGGCAGATTATCCAGGATGTGTTGGTCAACAGGGTTAGTATGGTTGAAGAGATTCTCAAAATGATTTACCCAATGGGCAATAATCTCGTGGCGGTCCTTGAAGAGCATAGACCCGTCAGCTGATCGGACTGGGGCAATCGCCCGCTTCCTGGGGCCGTACAAAGCTTTTATCGCATCGTAAAAGCCTTGAGTGTTATTGCAGTCTGCCAGGTTCTGGATTTCGTGCGCCTTTTTCACCCACCAGATGTTCTCCATAGTCCGAAGGGCTCGCTGGGTTTCTGCTCTTACAGCAGAGAAGATGGTTATATGGGTGGGAGATCCAGGGCACGACAGGAGAGCTTTATGGGCTTCATGCTTGGTTTTAAGAAGTGACTGTATCTTAGCTGAGTTACAGTCAAACCAGTCCTGATGATGTTTCCTTGTTTGACCAAGCGCTTCTGAGGCAGCGTTATGAATAGCCTTGCGCAGAGCTGGCCAGTCAGCTGATTCCTCCGGGATCATGTTGAGGTTTTCAGCAAGGAGCCGTCGGAGGTTGTCTTTGATGGTGAGGTTATTCAACGCTGTACAGTTTAGTTTCTTGTTTGGGGCTCTCCTCTGAACACGAGGTTGAATACTCATGAGTATAACACGAGTGGTGAGGACATCTCGTCTGTCCTTTTGACGGACAATCACGTAATCAAGGAGATGCCAATGTTTTGAGCGGGGGTGCCGCCAGGTGGTCTTGAGCCTGTTCTTCATCTGGAAAATGGTGTTAGTGATGACCAGCTGGTGCTCTGCACAGAGGGAGAGGAGTCTGAGCCCATTGCGGTTCATTTTCCCCACACCATGCTGGCCGATGACTTTACTCCATACCATATGCTCCATACCCACTCTAGCATTGAAATCTCCCATGAGAATGAGTCTGTCCTTAGCCGGGGTTTTCTGTAGGATGGTATCAAGAGCTCTGTAGAAATCCTCTTTGATGTTGTACTCGGCATCAAGAGTTGGAGCGTATGCGCTGATAAGAGTGGCGAAGCGTTCCTTTGCCAAGGGAATGCGCCATGTCATCAATCTTTCATTGATGCCGATAGGGGTTTCGGGAATGTGCTGCAGCAGTTTTGTCTTCACAGCAAAGGCAACACCATGATTACGACGAGTGCCTTCGGGGACCCCCTTCCAGAAGAAAGTGTACCCAGCACCAACCTCTGTCAAGGAGTCCTCCCCATGTAGTCTGGTCTCGCTGAGAGCTGCAATGTCGATATTATATCTTGCAAGCTCCAGGGCCACCAGTGCTCTCCTGCGGTGGGGCCTGTCCGGAGTTTCGGCCAGGTCCAGCAGTGTACGAACGTTCCACGAAGCAATGCTTAGCTTATTTTTCACTTTGATTTTTCGACTGCGAGAGGGGGATGCTCCGACGGTTGCGGTTTACCGTCCGGAGTGTGGGGAGCAGACAATTTTTGGACCACCTTTTCCAGGTCCTTCCCCATAACAGGGGTGAGCAGTGTGGGGCTGCTCAGTCGCAGTGGAAGCTGCCGAAAAGCCGCGCTGCTCCATCCCGCAGTCTTAGCGACCATCACTCCATTGCCGCCTGTGTGCATGGTTTGGCTAGACACTCCCAGCCACATCCTTGGCCTGTGCCCACCACCATTCCATATCGCCACAGGACTTTTATGGGGGGGGGGAGCAAGAAGCTTGCGCGTAGGTGAGGTTTAAGGTGAGGGTGTGGGTGCGCAGACCTAACTCCCACCATCTTCACTCCTGCCAGATGGACCTCCAGTGGCATGAGAGAACCCATGACGACCTTCGTCTGGCAGGAAGTTGCAGGGGACTGCCGGTGGTCCGGTCGGTTGGACTCCGCCTATGCCTGTCCCCAAATGCAGATTTGTCTTCGGGGTTTACTCCCCTAGCCACTGTACCCTCCCGAGTTAACCCATGTGGCTGTGGGTTTGCCTTCCTCCGCCAACCCAGCCGTTGTGGTGGTTCTTACAGCACCATCTTCCGCCTGCGCTGCCGTTGGGGTCTTTGGCTATTCACCCATAGTTGGGACTATTTACCCATAGCTGGGACAGTGGTTGACGGGCAGCAGGGCATTTCCATTCTCTGATGGGCCTGCATGCCGCGTCTCTGGGGCCCACTGTTGCTCCGAGATCCCGTGCAACTTAGCCTGGAACCGCAGGGGACCAGTTACCATGTGTGCCACGAGGAGGCGTGAACGGGATCTTGGCAGTGGAGAGGCTATGTACCGGCTGAGGAGGCTTACACACTCGGCTCCTCTTTTCGCCCCTGAAAAAAACAAGGGGCTATCCGGTGGCAGCAGCTGAAAGCAGAAAGTGGCAAGCAGAACTACAAGACCTACAAGCACTACTACTCCACTACTACTCCAACACTGCTGCACTGACGCGTCACACGCCCTTTAAAACACACACACACACACACACACACAGAGCTTCACAACACACACGCACACACACACACACACACACACACACACAGAGCTTCACAACACACATGCACACACACACACACACACACACAGAGCTTCACAACACACACACACGCACGCACACACACACACACACACACACACACAGAGCTTCACAACACACATGCACACACACACACACACACACACACACAGAACATCACAACACACACACACACACACACACACAGAGCTTCACAACAAACATGCACACACACACACACACACACAGAACATCACAACAACACACACAGAGCTTCACAACACACATGCACACACACACACACACACAGAGCTTCACAACACACACGCACACACACACACACACACACACACAGAGCTTCACAACACACATGCACACACACAAAGCTTCAGAACACACATGCACACACACAGAGCTTCACAACACACATGCACACACACACACACACACACACACACAGAGCTTCACAACACACATGCACACACACAGCGCTTCAGAACAACACACACACTCACAGAGCTTCACAACACACACAACACGTAGACACAATACACAGAGAACTTTACAATACACACTAACCCAACACACACACAAACAGAGCTTCACAACAACACACACACACACAGAGCTTCATAACACATATTCGCTTAAAGTGACTAGTTGTTGTGACACAGTTGAGTTGCCCAATAGCACATTTCTCAAGCCTTATGCAGGGGGAGCAGTCAAGAATATGAAGAGAGGAAAGTAGGTCTGAGGTCTCACTGGTTCATCTGATGGACATCCTCTGTTTTGGGGAATAATGATTATAGAAATACTCAGCTTACTTACCTTTCCTTGAAATTGGGACACACAACTCATGAGCTGTGTCTCTGATAATGGCATCCCATTATCCTCAGTGAAACAAGTGTTTTGGTGAGGTACTGCTGATAATGGGCTTTGTATGGTTCCCATCAATGCGACACATGGTCAGTTGTGCACCTCAGCCTCATCGGGTGTTTCAGCTCTTTAACACACTTTCTGCTTGATTGTCTGGAGGGAATAATCGTCTTGGTCATGTTTCACCCCAAAGTCCAGAGAAAAAATAAGAATTGTATTTGACCAAGAAAACTGTTTTTAGGACAGAGTTTTTTGCATTGTGACAATTATTTTGGTCCTTTTAATTTACTGCAAAGTAAAAGAATGATCTGGTATAATGTTTTTTGCTCTTACTAAACATGTTCCGGCTGCTCTACTGGCCAATGGAAGATGTGATATGATGCTTGGAGCAAAGAACACTTCTAAAGATCACACGATATATTCATAAGACAGCGATGTTTAGTGTCTTGAGACACTTGATTGTTGTTGGTGTATAATATTTGTGTGTTGTGTAATGAAAAGAAATGATCCATTTGTGTGTCTTGTGTTCAGGTCCCATGCAGGAGACCATCTATGACTACTGGAGGATGGTGTGGCAGGAGAACACAGCAACCATCGTCATGGTAACCAATCTGGTGGAGGTCGGCCGGGTGAGTTGAGTTTTTTCCTCTGTGATCAGAGATCATGTGACTCTACACCATCAGAATCAAGACGTGATGAAAGAAATCTCTCCAGACTCTAAGAAAAGCCTTCAGAGACGATGTGCTGGAGTGTCAGGAGTAAAGTCTCAGATGTTGTGTCAGTTTCAAATGTTTAAGAATGTTTGTGTGTCCTAGTTTAGCATGAACAGGGTCCTGGAGAACTCAGAACTTTGTTATTTTGAGGAACACCAGGTTGTGAGTCTGTCAGTGAAATGAGTTTGGTGCCTGTGATCTGTGTGGCCAAACAATGGAAGACGGGAAGCAGAGAGAAGGTTTTTTCTCAAGTGTTGTTCTAGAAATAACTCTGAGC
>NC_079564.1:19277752-19452752 GCF_015846415.1 Triplophysa dalaica | reverse complement strand
CAGACACACAACACACACTTCATCATCACACACATGACACTTACAGACACACAACACACACATCATCATCACCACACACATGACACTTACAAACACATCATCATCACACACATGACACTTACAGACACACAACACACACTTCATCATCACACACATGACACTTACAGACACACAACACACACATCATCATCACACACATGACTCTTACAGACACACAACACACATCACACAACACACCAACACACACATCATCATCACCACACACATGACACTTACAGACACATCATCACCACACACATGACACTTACAGACACATCATCATCACACACATGACACTTACAGACACATCATCATCACACACATGACACTTACAGACACATCATCATCACACACATGACACTTACAGACACATCATCATCACACACATGACACTTACAGACACATCATCATCACACACATGACACTTACAGACACATCATCATCACACACATGACACTTACAGACACATCATCATCACACACATGACACTTACAGACACATCATCATCACACACATGACACTTACAGACACACACACACACATCATCATCACACACATGACACTTACAGACACATCATCACCACACACATGACACTTACAGACACATCATCATCACACACATGACACTTACAGACACATCATCATCACACACATGACACTTACAGACACATCATCATCACACACATGCCCCCTAGAG
The DNA here is from genome assembly GCF_015846415.1 of Triplophysa dalaica. Lineage (NCBI taxonomy): Eukaryota > Metazoa > Chordata > Actinopteri > Cypriniformes > Nemacheilidae > Triplophysa > Triplophysa dalaica. The sequence continues at coordinate 19,452,016 of NC_079564.1, read as the reverse complement.
ACACACAACACACACATCATCACCACACACATGACACTTACAGACACATCATCATCACACACATGCCCCCTAGAGACACACAACACACACATCATCATCACACACATGACTCTTACAGACACACAACACACATCACACAACACACCAACACACACATCATCATCACCACACACATGACACTTACAGACACATCATCATCACACACATGACACTTACAGACACATCATCACCACACACATGACACTTACAGACACATCATCATCACACACATGACTCTTACAGACACATCATTCTTCACACACATGACACTTACAGACACATCATCATCACACACATGACACTTACAGACACATCATCATCACACACATGACACTTACAGACACATCATCATCACACACATGACTCTTACAGACACATCATCATCACACACATGACACTTACAGACACATCATTCTTCACACACATGACACTTACAGACACATCATCATCACACACATGACTCTTACAGACACATCATCATCACACACATGACACTTACAGACACATCATTCTTCACACACATGACACTTACAGACACATCATTCTTCACACACATGACACTTACAGACACATCATTCTTCACACACATGACACTTACAGACACATCATTCTTCACACACATGACACTTACAGACACATCATTCTTCACACACATGACACTTACAGACACATCATTCTTCACACACATGACACTTACAGACACATCATTCTTCACACACATGACACTTACAGACACATCATTCTTCACACACATGACACTTACAGACACATCATCATCACACACATGACACTTACAGACACACAATACACACATCATCATCACACACATGACACTTACAGACACACAACACACACATCATCATCACCACACACATGACACTTACAGACACATCATCACCACACACATGACACTTACAGACACACAACACACACTTCATCATCACACACATGACACTTACAGACACACAACGCACACATCATCATCACCACACACATGACACTTACAGACACACAACACACACTTCATCATCACACACATGACACTTACAGACACATCATCACCACACACATGACACTTACAGACACATCATCATCACACACATGACTCTTACAGACACATCATTCTTCACACACATGACACTTACAGACACATCATCATCACACACATGACACTTACAGACACATCATCATCACACACATGACACTTACAGACACATCATCATCACACACATGACTCTTACAGACACATCATCATCACACACATGACACTTACAGACACATCATTCTTCACACACATGACACTTACAGACACATCATCATCACACACATGACTCTTACAGACACATCATCATCACACACATGACACTTACAGACACATCATTCTTCACACACATGACACTTACAGACACATCATCATCACACACATGACACTTACAGACACACAATACACACATCATCATCACACACATGACACTTACAGACACACAACACACACATCATCATCACCACACACATGACACTTACAGACACATCATCACCACACACATGACACTTACAGACACACAACACACACTTCATCATCACACACATGACACTTACAGACACACAACGCACACATCATCATCACCACACACATGACACTTACAGACACACAACACACACATCATCATCACACACATGACTCTTACAGACACACAACACACATCACACAACACACCAACACACACATCATCATCACACACATGACACTTACAGACACATCATCATCACACACATGCCCCCTAGAGACACACAACACACACATCATCACCACACACATGACACTTACAGACACATCATCACCACACACATGACACTTACAGACACATCATCATCACACACATGACACTTACAGACACATCATCATCACACACATGACACTTACAGACACATCATCATCACACACATGACACTTACAGACACACACACACACACACATCATCATCACACACATGACACTTACAGACACATCATCATCACACACATGACACTTACAGACACACACACACACACACATCATCATCACACACATGACACTTACAGACACATCATCATCACACACATGCCCCCTAGAGACACACAACACACACATCATCACCACACACATGACACTTACAGACACATCATCACCACACACATAACACTTACAGACACATCATCATCACACACATGACACTTACAGACACATCATCACCACACACATAACACTTACAGACACATCATCACCACACACATGACACTTACAGACACACAACACACACATCATCACCACACACATGACACTTACAGACACATCATCACCACACACATAACACTTACAGACACATCATCATCACACACATGACACTTACAGACACATCATCACCACACACATGACACTTACAGACACATCATCACCACACACATGACACTTACAGACACACAACACACACTTCATCATCACACACATGACACTTACAGACACATCATCACCACACACATGCCCCCTAGAGACACACAACACACACATCATCATCACACACATGACTCTTACAGACACACAACACACATCACACAACACACACAACACACACATCATCACCACACACATGACACTTACAGACACATCATCATCACACACATGACACTTACAGACACATCATCATCACACACATGCCCCCTAGAGACACACAACACACACATCATCTTCACACACATGACACTTACAGACACATCATCATCACACACATGACACTTACAGACACACAACACACACATCATCATCACACACATGACACTTACAGACACACAACACACACATCATCATCACCACACACATGACACTTACAGACACATCATCACCACACACATGACACTTACAGACACACAACACACACTTCATCATCACACACATGACACTTACAGACACATCATCATCACACACATGACACTTACAGACACACAACACACACTTCATCATCACACACATGACACTTACAGACACATCATCATCACACACATGACACTTACAGACACATCATCATCACACACATGACACTTACAGACACACAACACACACTTCATCATCACACACATGACACTTACAGACACATCATCATCACACACATGACACTTACAGACACATCATCATCACACACATGACACTTACAGACACATCATCATCACACACATGACACTTACAGACACATCATCATCACACACATGACACTTACAGACACACAACACACACTTCATCATCACACACATGACACTTACAGACACATCATCATCACACACATGACACTTACAGACACACAACACACACATCATCATCACACACATGACACTTACAGACACATCATCATCACACACATGACACTTACAGACACACAACACACACATCATCATCACACACATGACACTTACAGACACATCATCATCACACACATGACACTTACAGACACACAACACACACATCATCATCACCACACACATGACACTTACAGACACACAACACACACATCATCATCACACACATGACACTTACAGACACATCATCATCACACACATGACACTTACAGACACACAACACACACATCATCATCACACACATGACACTTACAGACACATCATCATCACACACATGACACTTACAGACACATCATCATCACACACATGACACTTACAGACACATCATCATCACACACATGACACTTACAGACACACAACACACACTTCATCATCACACACATGACACTTACAGACACATCATTCTTCACACACATGACACTTACAGACACATCATCATCACACACATGACACTTACAGACACATCATCATCACACACATGACACTTACAGACACACAACACACACATCATCATCACACACATGACACTTACAGACACATCATCATCACACACATGACACTTACAGACACATCATCATCACACACATGACACTTACAGACACATCATCATCACACACATGCCCCCTAGAGACACACAACACACACATCATCATCACACACATGACTCTTACAGACACACAACACACATCACACAACACACACAACACACACATCATCACCACACACATGACACTTACAGACACATCATCATCACACACATGACACTTACAGACACATCATCATCACACACATGCCCCCTAGAGACACACAACACACACATCATCATCACACACATGACACTTACAGACACATCATTCTTCACACACATGACACTTACAGACACATCATCATCACACACATGACACTTACAGACACACAACACACACATCATCATCACACACATGACACTTACAGACACACAACACACACATCATCATCACCACACACATGACACTTACAGACACATCATCACCACACACATGACACTTACAGACACACAACACACACTTCATCATCACACACATGACACTTACAGACACACAACACACACATCATCATCACCACACACATGACACTTACAGACACATCATCACCACACACATGACACTTACAGACACATCATCATCACACACATGACACTTACAGACACATCATTCTTCACACACATGACACTTACAGACACACAACACACACATCATCATCACACACATGACACTTACAGACACATCATCATCACACACATGACACTTACAGACACATCATCATCACACACATGACACTTACAGACACATCATCATCACACACATGACACTTACAGACACACAACACACACTTCATCATCACACACATGACACTTACAGACACACAACACACACATCATCATCACCACACACATGACACTTACAGACACATCATCACCACACACATGACACTTACAGACACACAACACACACTTCATCATCACACACATGACACTTACAGACACACAACACACACATCATCATCACCACACACATGACACTTACAGACACATCATCATCACACACATGACACTTACAGACACATCATCATCACACACATGACACTTACAGACACATCATCATCACACACATGACACTTACAGACACATCATCATCACACACATGACACTTACAGACACACAACACACACTTCATCATCACACACATGACACTTACAGACACACAACACACACATCATCATCACCACACACATGACACTTACAGACACATCATCACCACACACATGACACTTACAGACACACAACACACACTTCATCATCACACACATGACACTTACAGACACACAACACACACATCATCATCACACACATGACACTTACAGACACATCATCATCACACACATGACACTTACAGACACATCATCATCACACACATGACACTTACAGACACACAACACACACATCATCATCACACACATGACACTTACAGACACATCATCATCACACACATGACACTTACAGACACATCATCATCACACACATGACACTTACAGACACACAACACACACTTCATCATCACACACATGACACTTACAGACACACAACACACACATCATCATCACACACATGACACTTACAGACACATCATCATCACACACATGACACTTACAGACACACAACACACACATCATCATCACACACATGACACTTACAGACACATCATCATCACACACATGACACTTACAGACACATCATCATCACACACATGACACTTACAGACACACAACACACACATCATCATCACACACATGACACTTACAGACACATCATTCTTCACACACATGACACTTACAGACACACAACACACACATGACACTTACAGACACATCATCATCACACACATGACACTTACAGACACATCATCATCACACACATGACTCTTACAGACACACAACACACACTTCATCATCACACACATGACACTTACAGACACATCATCATCACACACATGACACTTACAGACACATCATCATCACACACATGACACTTACAGACACACAACACACACTTCATCATCACACACATGACACTTACAGACACACAACACACACATCATCATCACACACATGACACTTACAGACACATCATCATCACACACATGACACTTACAGACACACAACACACACTTCATCATCACACACATGACACTTACAGACACACAACACACACATCATCATCACCACACACATGACACTTACAGACACATCATCATCACACACATGACACTTACAGACACACAACACACACTTCATCATCACACACATGACACTTACAGACACACAACACACACATCATCATCACCACACACATGACACTTACAGACACATCATCATCACACACATGACACTTACAGACACACAACACACACTTCATCATCACACACATGACACTTACAGACACATCATCATCACACACATGACACTTACAGACACACAACACACACATAATCATCACACACATGACACTTACAGACACATCATTCTTAACACACATGACACTTACAGACACACAACACACACTTCATCATCACACACATGACACTTACAGACACACAACACACACATCATCATCACCACACACATGACACTTACAGACACATCATCATCACCACACACATGACACTTACAGACACATCATCATCACACACATGACACTTACAGACACATCATCATCACACACATGACACTTACAGACACACAACACACACATCATCATCACACACATGACACTTACAGACACATCATCACCACACACATGACACTTACAGACACATCATCATCACACACATGACACTTACAGACACATCATCATCACACACATGACACTTACAGACACATCATCATCACACACATGACACTTACAGACACATCATCATCACACACATGACTCTTACAGACACACAACACACACACACACATGAGTTCCTTAATCCTACAGGACATAATACTGTTGTATATCTTAGCATTTATTATAATAAACCGTAAAAATGTAGTATAGTATAGTATAGTGTTGTGTAGTGTATAACCTGTAGTATGAACTATGTAGTGTGTACTATAGTGAACTGTACTGTAGAATGTATGAATTTTCCTACAGGTTAGTATAATACATTTGAAAATATATAGTGTTTACTAAAGTCAATACACACTACATTACACAATACTATTGTGTACTATCATTTTTCTAGTTTACTATAGTAAATTGTATAGTATACTTGGTATATCTAAAAGCGCTCACAGGTGCTTTTTAGACACTTTAAACACATTGAATTTTATTTGTATAGCACATTTAAAAACAACCATGGTTGACCAAAGTGCTTCACAATGTCCAAAGGCAATCATACACAAGCAACACAAATAAAATGAGTAATAGTAATAATAATAATATAAAAACATATATATATATATATATATATATATACATTATACACACATATACATACATACACACAAACATATATACATACATACTACACAATATCAACTCTTTTTCTCTGCGGTTTGTCCTCGTGTGTCAGTCTGGTGTGTAGATTTCTGATGAATAAAGACTTCATTCTGCTGTCTGTACAGATACTGATGAGGATTAGAATCTGTTCTGAGATCAGATGGTATTTAGTGGATTGTGTTGTCAGTGTTTGTTTGTTTGTGTGTTATGACAGCGAGGAGCTCATGAGATCAGAGAGATCAGACAGTTTCATTTCACCGGCTGGCCCGATCATGGTGTGCCGTATCATGCTACAGGACTTCTGGGATTCGTGCGAAGAGTCAAATCCAAGAATCCAGCCAACGCCGGCCCCATGGTGGTCCACTGCAGGTGACGATGACATCACACAGAGTCCAGCACACCTCCTGCACGTGTGTGTGTGTGTTTTATCTCTCTCTCTCTCTCTCAGCGCTGGAGCGGGGCGTACCGGCTGCTTCATCGTCATTGATATCATGCTGGACATGGCGGAGCGTGAAGGTGTGGTGGACATCTACAACTGTGTGAGAGAACTGAGATCACGTCGAGTAAACATGGTTCAGACTGAGGTAACCTATCACGAGAAATCACCACACAAGACATCGGTTCTATAGATCTTTATCACAGATTTAGTCGTATGAGGAATTATTTATATTAGTTGTGATCGTTTTTATTTACGTATTGTGACACATGTCCGGTGAAATGTAATTTCAAATAAGAAAGATAGTGGGTGTGGCTCTCATCTTTCTCTGGGATTTGATTGGATGTATAAAACAGCCGTTGTATTTTGAAATGGAAGTGGCAACAGACTGACAGTTGAGGGGGAGGAGTTAACAGATGCTCCGCCCAAGCCGTCTGACATATGTCATTTAAGATGGATAGTCACTAAAGGACACAAGTGCATTTTCACATTTGAACTGAAGACACATTCATTTTAAAAAGAGAATGACCCACATTGATCAACTATTAACAATAAATGATGTAATATTTCATGAAAACATAAGAATTGTCATTTTGTATTTCACTGGGACTTTGAGTAAGTTTATTCACCGAGGTGGTGATATTTATTGAACAGATGTTAGATGGTAGTTGTTTATTATTGGATTTATTTTTTTAAATGTTATCTTGATGTGTTCTTTATGAAAGATATCTTAAAGCTGAAAAGACACAAGCACTCGTATGTAAAGTTGAATTGTGTAGCCTGAGACATGATTTGACCGTCATTCACGCTCAAGAACTCAATGTGATGTCACATCAGCCCAGCAGGCTCTACTCCAAGACTTCCTGAAGACTGATAACTCACAGCAGATTCAAAATGTCACTTCATAAATGATTTACATCAAACTGTCCGGTCACTGAGAGACGACCAGGAACATAAAGAGACAACGTCCAGAGCGGACAAACACACAGACGTCACACTTGAGCTGACACAGACACACACTAACTGCAGGTTCATTGGTTAAAGTGTTATTCATTTGTGTTTGATATGTTCATCTTACAGGAGCAGTATGTGTTCATACATGACGCCATCTTGGAGGCGTGTCTTTGTGGAGACACCACAATTCCAGCCAATCAGCTTCGGTCAATCTATTATGACATGAACCGCTTGGATCCCCAAACCAACTCCAGTCAAATCAAAGAGGAGTTCAGAGTGAGTCTGTGTGTATGTGTGTGCACACGATTGTGTTTATGCATTTGTATGTGTGCACGAGTGTGTGCGCAGGTGTGTGCGTGTGCATGAGTGTGCATGAGTGTGTGTGCACAAGTGTGTGAGTGTGTGTGTGCGTGACTGTGTTGGTGTACATGTGTGTGTTCACAAGTGTATGTACGTGTGTGCGTGTGTGTGTGTGTGTCAGCCTGAATTCACTCATTCATGTGTTTGTGGCGTGTGACAGACGTTGAATATGGTGACACCCACATTACGAGTGGAGGACAGTAGCATCGCTCTGTTGCCGCGTAACCACGAGAAGAACCGCTGCATGGACGTCCTGCCTCCGGACCGCTGTCTTCCCTTCCTCATCACCATCGATGGAGAGAGCAGTAATTACATCAACGCTGCGCTCATGGACGTATGTGTGACTCAGTATTTTAGTTTGACCAAACAAAACATATTACTCTTATTATAATCAATCATCAATATAACTGTCAGTGATGTTAACTGATCTTCAGATGTAAGATCAGCTGTGAGCGAGACATCATGAGATCTCACACGTGTGTGGTGCTTTATTTATAATAATCTGCACTGAGTTTTGATGGATGTGAATCACTCGCCGCACGATTACGTGCTCATTGAAAATGATTCAAAAACAGATGGAATTGATTCATTCTGTTGTCAAGCAAACGGCTAAAAGCAATTCATAACAGCCAACGAACAACACGAATCCAGTAATGCACTTCACTGTTTGTTTGTGAAATATCTGACAGCACATTTGTTTTCATTACACTAAGTGCTCATAATACCACATGGAATGTGTGCGTAAACAAACAAACAGCGTTAAAATCTCAGAGTCAGACGAGCAGAGAGACTCAGATGGAAAATAAGATTCTTGTTCTCTTCATCATGATGTCACAGAGCTACAAGCAGCCGTCTGCATTCATCGTGACCCAACATCCACTGCCCAACACCGTCAAAGACTTCTGGAGACTGGTGCTGGATTACCACTGCACGTCCATAGTCATGCTGAACGACGTGGATCCTGCTCAGGTCACACACACACACACACACAATGTATCTAGAAGCAGCAGGTAAATGATGGTGTATGTAAGGGGATGCACAAGATCAAAGAGCAGAAACACTACATACACACACACACACTACTGCAGTCATGCGTCACTCACACATTCAGATGACAGAAATCACCTGCAGATATTTGTCCATTTATTCATATTATGAATTCTCATTTGTGACCCTGGATCACAAAACCAGTGTTAAGCAGCACGGGAACATTTTTAGTAAAAGATAAAAATACATTGTGTGGGTCAAAATTATAGATTTTTCTTTTGTGTGAAAAATCATTAGGATATGAAGTAAAGATCATGTTCCATAAACATATTTAGTAAATTTCCTACCTTAAATATATAAAACTTTATTTTTGTAAGTGGATGTCCTGTCACAGTGACCCCGATGAACAAATTTAAAGGCAATTTTCTCAATATTTTGTTTTTTTTGCAGCCTCATATTCCTGATTTTTAAACGGTTGTATCTCAGACACATATTGTACTATTCTAACAACTCATACATCAATAGAAAGATTATTTATTTGTTCAGCTTTCAGATGATGTAAAAATCTCAAATCTCATACGACTGGTTTGTTGTCCAGGGTCACTTTTGATTGTCTTCAGTATACAATCAGTTCAGACACAGTTGACATGATCAGTATCACAAAGCATATTCACTTGCCCCAAAATGTATTTGTTGTCGCATTATGGAGATATTTAGTTTTAAGACATAATTTGTGTTTAAATGCAGCAGAGCTTCAGATGTTCTGTATTAAATGACATGAAATGTTGTTTTGGTTCATGCAGCTGTGTCCTCAGTACTGGCCTGAGAACGGAGTTCATCGTCACGGCCCCATTCAGGTGGAGTTTGTGTCCGCTGATCTGGAGGAGGATATCATCAGCAGAATATTCCGCATCTACAACGCTGCACGGGTGAGAGTGAACACACACACACACACAAGACTGTGAGGATGTGCTGAATATGAGCTGTGACGCTGTTCTTGTGTTCAGCCTCAGGACGGGTATCGGATGGTACAGCAGTTCCAGTTTTTGGGTTGGCCTATGTACCGCGACACACCCGTCTCCAAACGCTCATTCCTTAAACTCATCAGACAGGTGGATAAATGGCAGGAGGAGTATGATGGTGGAGAGGGACGTACCGTAGTACACTGCCTGTAAGAAACGCAACTACTTCACATACATTTATGAAAATAATCCACGGCTTTACTGCAGTATAAGTGCAATAACCCTCGACTTTGTGTGTTGGTGATTTTTGATTCCCATTTGAATAACTATTACAAATAAAGTGATTATACTGGTTACTAAAGTACAACTATGGTTAATTTGTTGTTACCAGGGTTTAACAACAGTTACCATTATTTATCTTGAATAATTTTAAAAATGTTCACAACGAAAAGCTCTTATAAACGAATGTTCATGTAGACAATATCTATTGTTAAAACATTATTTGTAGTAAAGTAGGGATAAATATGAACTCAGTTTTGTTAGGTTATGTTGAATATTCATGAACATCTTCAATCTAATGTTAAAGTCTTACTGAAATGTCAAGATTGTTTGTAAAGCGTGAACAAAGTAAATGAGTTTGAGTCCCAAATGCCCCAAATGTCCCATGAGCTCTTGTGCTGAATGACTGTGTGTTTGAGCTCATGAACGATGACACAGCACCACCTGGTGTTCACAGAGGGCAACTACAGTTGTGTGCAAAAAACCGCTGAATCGTATAGAATTATATTTTTAGAAAATCTAAGAATGCAGAAAGTTTTCTATGATCTTTAGGTTTAGGGTATATAATGTTCAGTTTGTACTGTATAAAAAGCATTACGCCCATGGACGTTTCCCCACGGAGATAATAATAAACCATGTGTGTGTGTTTCTGTGTGTGTAGTAACGGAGGCGGACGCAGCGGGGCCTTCTGTGCCATCAGCATCGTGTGTGAGATGTTGAGACAGCAGCATTCAGTCGACGTGTTTCATGCTGTAAAGACTCTGAGAAACAACAAACCCAACATGGTGGACCTACTGGTGAGTATCAGCAGCACAGATCAAACCTCTCATCGTCTGGCTCAATAAACAGCATTGACAACTCATCATTTAAACCTTCATTATTTCATCAGTTTATTGACAGAAATATTATAGGGATCTTTTTTAATTTTACATATACATTTAGTCATTTAGCAGATGCTTTTACACAAAGCGACTTACAGATGAGGAAAACAATGGAAGCATTTTGAACAACAAAAAGCATAAGTGCAGTAAAACTGGTCTCATACAGTATAGTCCACTACAGTATACAGAGAGAAGGTTTATTTCTTGAAAGAGTAGAAAAGAGATACAGTAGAAGTCAGAAGTGATGGGTGAGGTGCTGACGGTGTTTTCAGACCATTCTTAAAGACTTGAAATAATAAAACCAGTAGTGATTTTGAGAAAGCTTTTTACATCAAATCTATATTTTATAAGACACTTTACGTTACATGATAGGAAATAGTTGTGTGGTCCGTACATCAGAAAATAAATATTTGTATTCATTCATTTATTTATGATTTCTTTTGTATGTGGAATGTCATTCATATATTTCAGCAGATGTTTGCAGACTGTAGTGACACCTTCTGGTTGTTTTTTCATCTGCAGGATCAATACAAGTTTTGTTATGAAGTTGCGCTGGAATACTTGAATTCTGGGTAAATTGAGCAGAAGCTGCCCCCCTCAATTCCTTTCCATAGCCCCCCAAACACTACAACTCAAGAATGTTTCAGACTGGACGTTTTCCAACAGTTTGGATTCTGTATTTCTGGGATGTGACAAATGAACTCTGACGTCACCCGCACTCGACTCTTCCCCTGCAGCGAGAGACTGATGTCTTTTATCTTTACCGGCTTTTTATACTCATCGGATGATGTCTGTCACTTCATTTCTGTGTGGAATGCAACGTCACGTGGATGTTTATTTTCTGTTTATGTTTATTATCACGTTTATTTTGCTTTTGTACGTCTGTTTATGAATTGTTGGCATGTACAGTTTAATCCCGTTGTGGCATTACCAGTGCAGATATTAAAGCTTTCGTTGTGTTTGTGTCGAGTAATGGAGAAACTGCTGAAATGATACACACGCTAAAACGTCCCGTCAAAAGATCCAAAGCTTGTATTTGTGATCATTTTGTTTATATTGTAAATAGTTGAAGCTCACCAGATAATTTATTCATTGATGGTTTTGTGAAGCACACTGAGTGACAATCATGTTTTAATTTGGTCATTATTATCATAAGGACTCGAAAAAAAATAATGACCAGATTGTGTTGTTAACTTTTAATTTATCTGGTATGAAAAAAAAACTCAAAACCTATAAATACATATCTATATCTGCTCACCTGCCGTTCACGTGTCCTTTGTGCCGTGTCAGTAATGGAGAAAAACATTTTGTGGAAGCTCATATTCAATTCTCAGATGTGCTCTGTGATGTCTTGTCATGAGCTGTGTTCAGATAACCTGTGAGCACATATTCTTCTGTACATGTTCATGCTGTGTTGGGCCCGGGTTAAGAATTCAGAGGCCCCTGGGCACAAGTGTCTTGTAGACACACAAACACACACAATAAAGTTTTAAATGCTAGCCTTTAGGGTACATCATGTAGGAAACACCTCTATTTTATACATGATTACATTGACAAGTTACAAACTATGATCACAACCTGAAGGACAATATCACCACCTGTACACATGATCCTCCATCATTCATGATTACACCACATGATTGTGATTTCCCTGCATACTGTAACTCACCGTCATATTCAAGCACACACCTCTACCAATTCAGTTCTGTTCACACACGAACACACCTTACATATACTGTATATATATATATATATATATATGAAATTTCTTGAGATAAATTATAGGAAGTTCTTAAGAATATTCTTAAGTGCAATTCTCAAATATTTTCTTGTGAACATCTTCATTTTTTCCAAGAATAAACGTGCAGTCTTTATAAATGATTATATACTTTAAGAGTAATTTGTCCATTTGTTCAACTTTATTTTTGTAACAAGCACCACGCGACTCACGTTCGTAAGCGAGTAATGTGTTTAACGGCATTAACGAATATTATAAGTATACTTCTTTAGCCTCTATATTACAACATCATGATATTGGTGTGTCTTAAAACGACATTAATACATTTTGCAATTTATATAAAAGCACTGTGGATTTTACAATAATAAAAGGCTAAATATTGGTAAATGGGAGTGTTAGACCTGATCATCATATCATTAGAGAATTCATAATTGGAAGGGGAACACTAACAAATACATACATAAAAACGATGACCTTTTGAGATTTACAACAACTGGGAGGATATCCTAACTCATAGATTATATTTAGAACAATAAAGCAGTTCTCATTGACATATTTTCAGTTTCTATTATCAGTTCTGATTTATAACGCAACATCACCGAACAATTCAGTAAAAACCATAAAAGAGTCAGCTGTCATATGGTGAATTAAATGTGCAGCTTCTTCCTGCCGCTCGCTGTAAAGAGTGATGCCGAGAGAGAGGATCCCTGCTCCGGTGTGCCGAATTGTGAGTCCCTGTCAGATTACGACTCCCCTCATTGATTTTGATGGGGGATAAGCACCACACCGGCCCTGATAAAGTATCATCTCTAATCTGATCTGATCTGGTTCACCAGCTGGTTAAAGGTGAGTGAGCTCAGAATCATTTTTAAAGACATGATCTGTACATAAAGTTCATGTATGTTACAGAAAACATCATCATATTGATTTTCAATATAGAAATGACGACCGTAGAGCATTAAAATTAATGTTCTTGAATAAAGCTAAATGGAGTTGACTTCAACTGATGCAGTGATTTACAATTTCAGACAATACCTGATAAAAAGTAAAAGGCCCTTTTAAAATGGGAAATGCACTTTTGAGATAACACACTCTCACTGTCATGACATCTGAAAATATATCAACTGTAATTTTGTTTCTATCATAATTCTCACAATACTGAAAATCCAACAGTTATTTTACACCACAAAAAATGATTTTCTTAGTATTTTTGTCTTGTTTTCCAGTACGAATGTCTAAAAATTATTAAATCAAGATGTATTTTCTTGATTAACAAAATGGTCCAAGAAAATAAGTTTTGTTTTTAGAACCAAAAAAGTTTAAATGAATTTAAAATAAGCAAAAAAAATCTGCCAATGCGGTAAGAAAAAAGGTCAACCTTTATTCAAGATTGTTGTTCTTACCCCATTGTCAGATTTTTTTGCATGTTCTCAGAAAATATTTACTGAAATTTCATATTTTTTTAATAAAACAAGACTTATTTTCCTCATCAAGAAAAGGCATCTTGAATCAAGAATTTTTTGACATTTGTACTGGAAATCAAGACGAAAATACAGAGTAGGAAAGTTTGCATTTATTGCCGTGTATATATATATATATATATATATATATATATATATAAAGATATAAATGAATTATTAGTATCAAAACACAGTTTTTGTACCATTAATGTATTTACAATGAAAAGGTTTGATAATGATACTGAATCATATATAAAGATGTCTGAATGTTTATAAGCATCTACTGTATCTCAAGCACACATGAATTAATGTTATCATTTCTGTCAGAATAACAGTATAAAAAATTAGATTGATCGGTGAGTATAAGAATGTGTTAATATGTACATTTGAAATATACATATAAACAGTCATTATTAACACCAAATATTTTACTAAAATATTATGAAAATATGTTAAAGCTTAAAAAGTGAATTCAGCGATGCATTTTCTGGATGAGCAAACGGACCCAAGAAAATAAATCTAAGTTTTAGGAAAGAAAATGAAATTTCAGTGAATTTACACTTCAAAAGCAATCAAAACAAATCTGCCAATGAGGTAAGAAAAATAATCGTTAATTTAGAAAACCTTAATTCAAGATCTTTTTTTTTTTCGATCTAAGCAAACATTGACTGAAATTTCATTAATTATAATACTCTTCGTTACTCAAGAAACTGTATTCCAGGCACACACTTGACTGCATATATGACCCATCAGTTAAACTATAACATGAATCTCCTGAACGTTTTTGCTTTAAATGCGTATAGATTTAATAAAGTTTTTAGTAAAGTCTTCCAGGGGGCAGCAAAGATGATCAATCTGGGTCGTTCCTCCACCTCCTCTGCGTGTTTGAGGGTCTATAGGTTGATGTTCATACTGTGAGGAAACAGACTAACGAACATCGCCTTTAAAAACCATTTTAAATTGAAACATAGTGGATAGACCTGTGTATACATTAAGAATGATCCAAAGGTTATTTAACATGACATGTCTCATCTAAACCCTAATCTGTTTCACAGCGCAATGTTTGTTGTCACCACTGATGTCAAATGCGGAAGTAAATGATATGACGTATTTCCTTTGCGTTTGTTATTTGACCTTAGGCGTCATCGCGACGCCTCGATCGCCCAATCACGTTCGCTCTTATAGGGACGAAGAGAACCCTCATCCAATGGCATCACGGTCAGTCCCGCCTTTCAGGGCGAGTTCAACCAATCCCGCTTGTTCGTTCTTGCACAATTAACACAGCCTTGCGGTAGGGAGTGACGCAGAGTCGCGTTTCTTAGTTTCTCGGTAATTTACACAAATAAATAGCGTCATTCGCACGAACGAATTTATCACTTTTATTTCTTTGATCTTCGAGACGCAGAACCGCTGAACGGGATCAAGTCAATGTGATTTCGCGCGTCCCGGGAGCAAAGACCCTCTCACATGTCGATATTGATGCGGTAGGGCCGAAATAAACATGCCGCAGCCGAAATCGCGAAAGATCGCCGTCCTGGGATACAGATCCGTCGGTAAGTAACGTGACGTTCAGCACGCAGCGCGTACACATCGGTGAAATCGGCATGTTATGTTCTTCTCACTCGTGGTGCTCGAGCGCGGGTGCGTGAGCTGAAAGTCACCCCGTGCGCGCACCGCATCCCCGCTAGCGCACGCGGGTGTAAGCACGATCTTTAAACGTTAAACTGCGCACGAATTACGTACATCTTCTCGTCAAATACATCTTAGACGCATTTACATTGAATCTAAGTGTTATTGCTGTGTGTGCGCGCACGGTGACGCGCTTCAGTCAGTGTGAACGCGCGCAGGCCTCAATGCTGTAGTCTCATAATAACTCGATGTGTAGTTGCAGCGTTGCGGTCTGTTATTGTTGTAAAACGTGTTTGTGTCTTCAGGTTTAGTAATGTGTTTAACACACATCTGTACAGTAAAGTCGTTGTGTGTTCATGAATGACGTGTACATTAGTCAGAAAACATCAAGATTAATGTGTCATGAGAGCACAAGTGTTATTGATGCGTTTGTCTGATGTTTTATTCTCTTGACTCGCTCAGTTTCAGTGCATTTAGAGATGAAATCTAAAATAATCTGATCATGTACATGTAGAGGTGATAAATAATGAGATGAATTATAGCTTTAATGTTTATTTACACTTGGGATAGTAAAGTAATAATGGAGCAAATATGAAGCTGAATGTATAGAAGATAAATCATACAGAAACAATGTAAAGGTATGTTTGATATCTCTGTGTTTAGTAGAGAACGCAGTGTTCAGTTTTGAACAGAATTGAAGTTTGATGATTGTCTGGGTTTTCATTTGTATGTGAACTCTTCCTTTAAACACAGAGGTGGAAACCACACGAAGAGTCTGTTCTGTGTATTATATCAGCAAAGGATAAGAGTTAATAATAAATAAAACACTGCGACACGTAACACACATCTGTTTACACTCAGTAAATATAGTGGCACAAACTCCTGCTTTCTATTCTTCACCTCTGCACACAATACATGTTTGGTCATTCTTTGACATGTTTGTAATCTTCAGAACTCACTGAACTTATATAAGGTTTTATTGTATTTGTTTCTTTCCTACACACTACACAACCAATGGCATGAGTGATGTCACACGATGATGTGTGATGTTGTTGAGTTTATGTTGTTGTTTGGATTATAAAAGCTCAACAAATCAAAGCATTTCAAGTCAAAGAGAGTTGAGTGAGTTCAGTGATGATGTTCAGTTGGTCTCGTGTTGTCTTTAAGTGTCCAGTGTTCAATCTTTGCTTTTTTAGATCCAAATACGACAACGTTGACTTCTTGAGAATAACAGATTGTTTAGTTCAAGTGAAGATGATTGTCATGTCCATGTGTCTCAGGGCTTTTAGTGTGTGTGAGTACCTCATTGGTCACTCACTGAAGGTCTGAAGGTCATGGTCTGTTCATGGGGCTGATGGGAACTGTGTGTTTGTTCCTGACGTCTCTCCTCCTGTTTCACTTTCTATTTATAGATCAGATGAGAAAGATACTGGACATCTGATCCGTGTCCATTACACATTGTGTTTCTCTTAAGACCTGGAGATGATGATTCAGATGTTATTTCTAGTAGATCTAAATGTGTAGATTGATGATGTTCTCGCTGTGATGTCATGTGACAGTCAGACAGTGTGAGGTTTGTGAATGAGAGATCTCTGATCATCTCCGCTCCTGACGCTCATTACTGTGAATGAGATGCTGGCTGGAGAGGAAATAACCGTTGTTATAGCAACAGACTGCAGGGCAAATCTGCCCACACACACACATCTCATACTTGTGTGTGTTTTTACTAATGTTGTGTTGAATGGAAGCAGTACGCCAAGTGTTTCTAACATCAGTGTAAGAGTCGAGATCTGTTCAGAACTACATCTGAGTTATACACTGTAAAAACCTTATGATCTAGTCTCTCTCTCTCTCTCTCTCTCTTTCACGCACACATTAAAACCAAGGAAAATAAATCTGTGTTGTGTGATTGATGTTTGTTGTGTTTGTGTTTCAGGGAAATCCTCTTTGACTATACAGTTTGTGGAAGGTCAGTTTGTGGACTCTTATGATCCCACCATTGAAAACAGTAAGTGATCCTCCTGACACTCATATAACCAGAGACATGATGTGTGTGTGTGTGTGTGTGTGTGTGTGTGTGTCAGGACTGCTGGCAGTGTGATGTTGAAGCTCAGTGTGTTTCAGTATGTTGTGTTGTACAGTGCATGAATGAAAGACATTAGAGACACGCAGACGTCTGCTCTCTGATCATTACGGGTATAGTCACGTTATTTAATGTGTATCCCAAGAAGGGTAGAAAATCGTCTTAAGACGCACAAACAATAGAGGTTATGCATGTGTCGTCACTTTACCATGTGAGCACGCCGAAGACTCTTTCTGGGCCTGAGATACGACATTACAATCTGTGTTATCTCTGGCTTCAGATGTGTCGCACATTCTCTCTGCACCTTTCCCTTCATCCCATCTGACCCCGTTGTCTTGTGGAGTAAACCCTTTTCCACAGTCTTTTCCTCTGTTATTGTTAACTTCATTTTATTATTCCAGTCAGGATATTATATCATACCCGTCTGTAGTCACAGATGTTTTACATCACCAGGATGTGTTTGTTTGTACATCATTGTGGACAGTTAGTGTTGTCTCACCCGGTGTAATCTCACACATTTCTCAGATGATGTGTGTTTGGTGTGTGTAGAGTGTGTTTTAAACTCATGCCACATAGAGCAAACAGTCAACAGTGACATGAAGAAAATAATCCTGTCTGTTGATTTTTAGGTTGAAAAATCAAGAAACGCATTTCAGTTTGTGTGTTGCTCTATTTTCACACTATTTTATTATTTTTATATCCATGTATGACACCTGTCTTGAATCCACAGAAGTTTTGCTGTAACGTGTTCAGATGCTAATGAATTTTATTTCTAGCATGTAGACGGAAACCTTCAGCTCTGAAGTTCATGAGAAACTCCCATAAATTCACGTGTGTTTGAAGGATGCTGAGGGATGGTGTTAGCGTGTTCTCACTGTGTGTGTTTCTCATCAGCGTTCACTAAGATGATCACAGTGAATGGACAGGAGTATTCACTGCAGCTGGTGGACACAGCCGGTCAGGTGAGGACACCTTCACACATCATATATCTTCTGTTGTTTCCTTTTCTTTCGTGTAGCTGATCTGTGTCAACATTGAGCAGAAAGTGTTTGATATGTGTTTGTGTGTCTCCAGGACGAGTACTCCATCTTCCCACAGACTTACTCTATAGACATCAACGGTTACATTCTGGTGTATTCAGTCACATCAAATAAAAGGTACAATTATTCACAAGCAAATAGCGGAAAACAAATATGTGTGGAGATACAAATGACTGAATGTTCCTAATGTCTGTGTCTTTCTTTCAGTTTTGAAGTAATAAAAGTTATCCATGAGAAGCTGTTGGATATGGTTGGGAAAGTACAGTAAGTGTTGTGTTCTGTGTTTGACTATCATTCTTCACCTGTTGCACTAGCTATGCCTAACTTACACTAGTAATTTACACAAATCCCCGTTTCAGCCAATCGCTCCCTTACGCACCGTTTCCTCTCTGCTCTTCACTTTTCTTTGTGCCTGGCTTTGTGTCCCGTGGGGAAGGGAACATGTGACGTGGGGGAGGAGACAAGAGATTGGGGCGTGTACAAGCGACCTGAACCGGCCTTCCCTTACGGAGTATGTGTGTCACAAAGAAAAGTGAAGAGCAAAGAGAAAACAGTATCGCAAGGAAGCGATTGGCTGAAACGCGGATTTAAAGGAGAGATGCAAAGTGTTGCAAAATTATTGCTGCTGAATTTTTACTTTGCTAAACTTGATTTTTTTGCTCTCTGTGCTTTACTTTTCTTTTGCAGTATTACATGTCTTTTATTATGATTTAGAATCAGCATTTTTTTTAACTTTATTAACTTCTTTTAGCACTACAGCAGGGCAGTGTTGGCTTGCTCACTGGGAGACTGCATTTATTCATTTATTTATTAGAATGATCTTGTTTGGTCTATAAACACTATGCACTGTGCTGTGTTCTACCTTTCCGTGTTCTTCTTATTTGCTCCTGTAAAGCTGCTGTGGAACAGTGCACATTGTGACAAGTGCTATATAAATAAATTGAATTGAATTATTTTAGTGTTATGATGTGAGGTAAAATAAGTTTACAGTGAGAACATTCACTTCAACACAACTTTTTCTCATGGAATATTGAAGGTAAACGTCATATTAGGCGACTACACGTTACTTTACAGAGAGCTTATGAACCACTAACTACGTTCTGGCTTAAGAGCAAATGATGCAAAAAATGACATGCAGAGTCTGTTTCAAGCTAGCTAGTAGTTACTAAGCCTCTAGTATGGACTTAACGCTCTCATTCAAGAATTTAGGAATGGCTGGTGCAACACTACTCAGATAAAGATGAAGATCTCTATTCATCTTCAGATGATTTTTGTTACTCAGACTCTTCTTGTGTTTTCTCACAGAGTTCCCATAATGCTGGTGGGCAATAAGAAAGATCTTCACATGGAACGGTAGGTGACATCAGTAATGAATATGTCAAGTGATGTGTCCTCGCAATACTTGTGAGAAGAAGAATGTCAGTCATTTAGATTAAACCACAAGACTAACACACTTATGAAGGTTTAGAGTCTTTAATGATTGCCTTTGTTTTGAATGATCTAGTAATGGGTCTTTTGCCATTGAAGGAAAATTAAATGGCAGTAAACTTTTGTGGGTCATGTGATGTCATTGGTTGTCAGAATTAATTTTCCGTGTTGATCAAAATCTCCCACAACCCCTTAAACTTCCATCCCACTGCAAACCTTTGAACTCTTCAGACTGGGAACCAGCGGACCACACATCTCTCATGAGTGCATGTGTTTGTGTGTGTTTGATTAGCATCAGCTATCAGTTCATCTCTCTGGAACGGATGTTTTAGCACTGAAAGAAATAGAATATAAAGTCAATAACTGAGTTACACAAATACTTTCATCATTTTACAGCGTGTTACCGTGTATGTTTGGGAGATCTCGTAAATGTTTCTAGTTTTAATGTCTGACTCTCTCTCTCTCTCTCTCAGTGTGATCAGTTGTGAAGAGGGTAAAGCGGTGGCAGATTCATGGAATGCAGCGTTCATGGAGTCCTCTGCGAAAGAGAACCAGGTGACGAGATGTTTTCTGTCTTAATGTTTATCAGATATAAAGACATTCATAACAGTTCGTTATAGATTTATATTTGAAAACATCCTGTAATATTCCAGAAATGTTTAAAGTTTTTGAGTTGTAGATAAAAGCAACATGAATTGACTTCATTACATGTTCTTGGTTTTTCTGGGTGATTGATCAGGTCCTTGTTTATTAAAGTGTAATGTAGCTCCACCTCTGTAATAAATATGGATGGGTACCGTTAAGATTTTATTGATATCAATACTGATATGGATACCGCTTATCGAGACTGATACTTATCAATCCGGTTATCAATACTACGCTCTATAATTTGTTTCAAAAACACATGATGTGAAAAGATGTTAAACATTTTAAGTTTCTTTATTACAGCTGAGCTTTAGAACTGCAGTTTACAAATGCAAAACAAAAAAAGAGCAAACAGAAAGTACCACATAACAAAACGTGTGTGTTCCTTAGCATATCACTAACAGCACTCAGCATCATAATGTTGTTCAACATATTTACTTTACATCACTATCCTTAGACTGGTAGTCCGTATTTCTTTTTTCCTGTCTGGTTTTAGGTCTACATGCATTTAAGTACCATTTTCTAAGCAAGTAAAACAATATTTATAGGTACATATTTTTTATAACTTTACTATCACGTTTACTTCAATTTACTAAAGTAAGTTAATATTTTTTGTGAGACCTTGATTAGATGTTCAGGTGTGTTTGATTAGGGTTGAAGCAGGACACCGGCCCTCCAGGACTGACTTTGGACACCCCTGGTCTACAGCCTCTAATTCACCATTTAACACCTGAATATACAGAGATAAAACAACGCATCAGTTTGCCCTGTAGACTGAAAACATGAACAGACTCTAGTTTACCACAACACATCCCATATTACAGCTTCTCTTTCCATCTCGGAGTTCAAATTCCTCTCGACACGACAGCTTTTATTGTGAGATCTGGAATCATTCTAGACTTAATTTATTTTGCACTTTTTCCCATTTTCATTGTGACAAAGCAGCTGTTCATGAAACATATTGACTGTAAACAAAACATTTAAGTTATACAAGTAAAACCAAAAGCTGTCTCATTAGCCGTCATATTGTTTTCAGCCGGTCTGTGTTGAGATTGTGTGATAAATGAAAGCGTTTCACTCATCCGTGTTTGGTGTGTTTTCAGACCGCTGTGGAAGTGTTTAAGAGGATAATCCTGGAGGCCGAGAAGATGGACGGCGGAGCTCCACAGGGTCGAACGTCTTGCGTTGTGATGTAGATAACCCCGCCCTTCCTGACATGGCCCCGCCCCTCTCCCACAGTCTGCCCACCCACCGGAGAACCAGCACAAACTTTTCTAGCAAGCATGTTTGTTTGTTTGTTTTCTGGTGTTTGGGGTTAATGGAGCAGCTGTGATTTGTTTTCTTTGGTCTATTTTATGGTGAAGAAAAGGCTTAGCTTTGGAATTACAGAATTTGAACAGGGTTAAAGACACTATGAGATGTTTGCTAGAAAAGTCTGTTTACAGAGCCCACCGCACCCCTTTCTTTCTCTCTCTCCCCCCGCCCGCGGCCCACCACAGCACTGGACACTGGGAAATCCCTCTACTTGAAGTGGCTAATTGCCTGTTTTTCTCCATCAGAGTTCAGCTTTTTCTTTTAAACCTTTTTTTATACCTTAATCACATTCATTTTAATTTTTTTAGTTGCGTCATTTCTTTTTCTTTCAATTTTATTATTTTGGGAGAAAATCATTCAGTGACAATAACACACGTCTGCTTTCTGCCTCATCCTTTCTTCATCATCAGCCTTATGTCTCCACTCACCTCTTTTCTACCTCTCATCTTCCTCGCTGTCTCAAACCCTGACAAATTTGTATATCGTGTTTCTTAAAAGGTAATTATATCCAAAGAAGTCACAGCGTTCAGGAGTGAATGTTGTTGAACTTTTTTGATTGTAAAATCATTAAACGCAGCATTTTGTTTCACTACATCTCTGGTCTGTTGTCATGATTTTCTTTAAAAGTGTGTTCAAGTCTCTGGTTAAAAATGTTTCAAAGATTGAATGAGCAGTTTGTTGAGTGTGTTTACAGGATAAAACGTCAATTTTCTGTTCTTGAATTAATCTTATGAAGACAAATCTAGTAGAACTCATCCAGGTGGTGTTTTAGGTTAAACACATTCTTTTGCTTCTACTCGTGTCTCTTACAAATCATACAAAGAGTTTAAGTGTGACTCCCTATAATTATTACTGAAATTTACATTTAGGCATTTAGCAGAAATGACTTTGACATCAGTCATATCAGGTGACCGGTTCAATTGAAGTTTATTTATAGCATTGTTCACAGTTTTGACTTGTTGCTAAGCAACTTTACTGAGAACACATTGTGGAACATTAGAGTTCACAGTTATCATTATTAGTTTAATGTCATCAATTCAGATTCAAATGTCAAAAGTCAGACTTGGTTCAATTCAATTGTATTTTTTTGTGATTTTCACAATTTAGTATTTTTGTGAATCGGCTTTACAGAAGAGAGTAGTGATATTAAAACAGGAGGAGAGTCAAGCTGTTTCATTTAATGAAGAAACCTAGTGTCGTTTCGGTCATGATGGGGAGATTTGATTCAGAACTGATGGTGTTCATGAATGAAGGGGGAATCAAACAGCTGTTGCTATGGTCACTTGTGTGGTTGTCAGGGTGATGCTATGCTGTAACTACACTCAAAAAGAATTCTGTGGGCTTCGTTCATATCACGGCTATATTAACTTTTATAAAATCATTTTACAGATTTTTTTAGTTGCACAAATTATTATTTTTATTTAAAACCAACATTATCCATAAATTGTCTCGAATGTACACATATAATTACATTTATTTAATTAATTTAATTATTCATTTTGACAGCTTTAACATTTACTCAGTTTTCTGAGAGTTAATAGTTTCTTAACTTCACTCTTCAAGTCTACAATAGTTTGATGGTGATAATTTCACACTAAACCATTCTTACAATCCTCCCAGAGGAGAAATCTTTTGATGTCCAGTTCTTGATATCACAGAGCTCATTAAGTTCAGAAATCAAGAAATCGTTTGGTGTTTAAGAAAAAAAAACGAGCGATTGAATCATTTCTTTCCCGTGACTGAAACAGAAGCGTTGCTTTTGCAAAGCGGCCTCACAAAGTCGAGCAAAGCAAAATCTATTGAGCTGTGAGGTGAAGCTCGACATCAGCAGTGACCGTCAGAACAGAAAGTGTCTGATAAGCAGAAGCTTTAAACCTTCTATTGTCATTCTTTTGTTGGGTTGATCTCACGAGATCTCGTCGCTCACAGCTGCTCGTATATATTGAGGGGTCCAAATTTTTCACTGTTACTCATTCACACCTGTGGGTCGGTTTGGACACAATCCAGTAGAAAATGTCACAGTATTCTGGAAAGGTAAGAATCTGATTGGTCATGAGTTGATACTGTAGAGCAGAACCTTATAGGCCCTGTTTCATAGACACGTTCTAGCTTAAGTCAAGACCATGCCTTAGTTGAAAGATATTTATGTTGCTTTTATAAAAATGCTTTAGAAGAAACCTTTACTGGTGAGCATCTTGAGACAAAACAATGATACTGATATATTTTAAGATATTTCGGGTCAAGTTATATTGAGTTATGAGAAGTCACACATTCATTTTAGTCTGGGACTAGTTTTAAGGCTGGTCTGTGAAACCGGGTCCTAATGTTTTAATAAAAGGCCTGAAAATAAAAACAACTCACCTTCATTCATTTAATTGGGCCTAAAGATTTAGTTTATTCTTCAAGAGTTTGACAAGAGTGATGTTTTTCGAAGCTTTGTCATAATTCTCAAACCATGTAAGCACTTGACAGTTTTTGCTTGTATCACTTTATCAAGTTAGACTTGACTGTCTATTTTAAACACATAATGCACGGCCTATGTTCCTGAGAGCCTAAAGCCCATTGTGTGTGTTTGTGTGTTTGTTATTTTTCAGATCGTGTTTTATGAAGGCCAGTGCTTCACCGGACAGAGGCTGGAGGTTTTTGGAGACTGTGATAACTTCCAGGATCGTGGTTTTATGAACCGGGTGAACTCCATCCGTGTGGAGAGCGGTGCTTGGATCTGCTACGATCATCCGGACTTTAAAGGTCAGCAGTACATTCTGGAGCGTGGAGAATACCCAGAATTCCAGCGCTGGAACACCCATAATGATCACATGGGCTCCTGTAAACCCATCAGGATGGTGAGAAACACATCATTTCAGACCATTGAAGTGTGTTATCGTGTGTGAGAAGTTAGAAACAAGTTTTTCACACACTTTATTAATATCAAGGTTTCTTCACAGTGATGAGCAGGTTTGGTTCTCAAATCAAGAAGCGTTCAGTCAAAGGTTGTGATGCCTTCACACTTAATGAGTGATGTGCAGTAGTGAGTTTCTACAACGTTTCTGTAAACTTGATCATTTTATAACAACTCTCTTAGAAGTGCACTTTAAAATCTTTCATTCATGTTAAAGTGATATGATCTCAATAATAGCTTTGGTTGAGCATCATTTGATCAGTATTTTCAGAATGGGATGAATCATCCGTATATTTGTAATCATCATACAGTTTTAACTGAGCTCATCACAATGCATTCTGGGATTGATGTTTGTAGCACGGTGAGCACTACAGGATGGAGATCTTTGAGGGCTGTAACTACAGCGGTCAGTGTATGCAGCTGTGCGATGACTGTCCGTTCCTCCAGAGCCGCGGCTTCAACACCAACTGTGTCAACTCCCTCAGAGTCTTTGGTGACGGAGCGTAAGTTCATGTCACACATTTATCACGCGTGTGAGGAGTGTACAGTACATATATGCACAGAAAAAGGTTGGTGTTTTATATTTGAACACCACTGTGTGGTTGAACTGGGTTTTATAAAATGTTTCGGAGCTAATTCATGCCTCCATACATGACATGAGTCAAAACAATCTGAATGGAAAGATGACTGGATTGAATCGACTGAAACTGATTTCTGACATTTGAGATGAAAAGAATCGTGATCACGTTTAGTAGTTCTGCTGTTTGATGAATTATATTTGAGCAGATCCAAAACATCCTCATCTCGTTCAAACTGTGTATAATCATATGAGATGAAATCATGTTTTTTTCAGCTGGGTGATGTATGAAGAGCCAAACTTCAGAGGTCGTATGTACATCGTGGAGAGAGGAAACTACTGCAGTCATAATGAATGGCAGGCGCAGACCCCCAACATTCAGTCCATCCGCAGGGTGGTCAACTACTTCTAACCCTCCACCTTCTATGTCTCTACTTTCTCTGACAATGTCAAATAAACACAACAAACTGAACCTCAACTATTTTATCACACATCAGCATCCGTGTCCTTCACTAATTCAATCTCAGCGGCCTTACACTTCACATTCTGCTGGAAATACAGAACAATGCTTCACTGTCACAGTATTACCAGCTGATATTATAACATACAGATCAACATGAATGAAAGCTTCTTACATCCTGAATCTGATGTCAACAAAGAGATATTATTATATAATAATAACTGCAAAATAAAAGCGAGATATCGCTTCGAAAATCACACGATCACACAAAGACGCCTTCAAAAATCTTTATTGCAAATTCCCTTTGGATTTCAGTTATCAACTTGAACATAACGATTTGAACAAAGTAAAACAACAACATATTGTTTTTAAATAAAGCGAATCACTGCGTGAAAGCTGATCTGATGTGAAACCAAAAACATTTAACACCATGTTCTTCAAAAGACATGCGTGAGAAATGAATCACGGCGCGAAAAAAACAGAAAATAAACATAACATTATTTCTATTACAGTAGCTGTTACAAGGAAGAACTTCACACAACATTTCCTTGGTAACATTATTATATAAATGTAAGATCATCCCATTTTTTTTGGCCATTCAGTGTTAATAAATACTGCATAACAGCCATCAATATAAGGAGCTTTAAAGAAGGTTTATTCTCTGTACGCTGGGGTGGGTCATTTCTCCAGGTAAGATCGGAGTTGTGCCATGAGTTCCTGCTCCTCATCCAGACTCAGATCCAGATAATCTTCTTCATGTCTGGGAATGTCTCCTAAAACCTCGTTGACCAGCTCCTCCTCCAGGGGACTTGACGCTGATGCTGGACAAGAACACGGACATAAACGTCTTGATTTCAGACACACAGAGCCTTCAGTGAGAATATGAGAAGTGTGATGGGTGCAGATGCTCACGGGGGTCTGAGGAGGTGCTGGGCTCTTCTGATGAAGGTGGAGATTGAGACATCACCTCATCACCCGTCAGACATGAATCAGAAGCTCCTGTCTAAAACACACAACCACACACACGGCGTCAGATGAATTCACAAACACCAGAGCTGTTGAGACTTTTGATTCCTCTCGAGGTCTCACCCAATCCTGTGTGTGTGCGGTCTGATCCTCAGCTCTATCTAACAGAATCTGGACAGTAAAGACATTACAGGTGACGTGTGTGTCGTATAGATTTCACATTTATAAAACAACACATCTCTGCTATAGGGACACTGCCGGGGGCGTTGTGTTGTTGAGTTTTACCCCGTAAGCTTTGTCTACGTCTCCTTTAGCGTGATGAAGAGCTTTAGTGGCGTCTCTCTTACTGTAACCAAACTCAACCAGTGTGTTGATGTCCCGCAGACGACGTCTCCTCTTCTCACGCTCTCTCTCCTTCCTCTCCTCTTTCTCCTGACAGACAGATGCATACGTCAACACTCTCCTCATTTAATCTCTCTCATGTCTCTCAAATCTGTATGCGAGTCTTTCTTCAGCAGAACACAAAAAAGATATTTTGAAAAATGTCAACAGGGATTTTCTGTTCATACAATGGAAGTCAATGGGGTTCAGTGTGGTTAATGATCAACATTCCTCAAAATATCTTGTGCTGTGTTCTTGAGAAGAAGGAAAGCTTTGACATGAGGATGATGACATGATCTCAGGCTGTGTGATGTGTAATGAGAGACCTGTCTTCTCTCTGTGAGGTGCAGTGCGGCCTTGTTGATGTTCCCTCGACACGCTCTTAAACCAAGTCGAGCTTCCTGATCAGAAAATCCCAAACTCATCAGCTGATTCAGCTGGTCTGGATCTAAACACAGCTTACCGTACAGATCCTGAACCTGTGCAAACATCCACTCAATGTCAAACATCGCCACCATAGCAAAATACAACAACATTAAAAACAAACAAACAAAAAGATGTCTGCTAAATGAATACATTTAAATGCACAAATAAATTACTACATGTGTAAATAAATATTTGAGAAAAAAACAGTAATGTGATCTTCTCCCTTAATAAAACATTTGCCATATGAGTAAAGTAGATCCTAATGTCCCCTAGAACACAGACATTAAAGGTGCCGTTTGTAAAACCTGGCGCACGATCAAAACAACAACAACAATGGCGTAGCTTGTGAGGGAGTGTGGCCCATAAATAAGTGACTGCTGGAAACAAGCTAGTGCTTTGCTAGACGCTAGACACCACTTCTGCATTTGTCCACGACACTGTTGTCATGCGGTTTCTAAGTCAGTGAAGGCCGTAACAAAGGGGAGCGCAGATATGACGTCATTGACAGGCGACTGCACAGCCCCGTGTTACTGTTTACAATAGAGATTTTCTCACAATTTAGAAGTAGTTGGAAACATTTGAGATATTGTAAGTACAAAATATATAACACTAGCCTAGTGGCTTTTGGATATTTTACTGCAAAATTGTTACAAATCTGCACCTTTAAAAGACGCTTGATTATCTGATAACTGTTATTTAAATCTAAATGTTGATGTTGTGTAAGGATGTAGCATGTTGTGTGTTTGTGATGTGTGATTCAGATGAAATGTTGTGTTCTTACTTTGTTCAGTAGGTGAGATGCTCTGTTCTCATCTCCGGTGTGATATGCTAGAGAACTCTGAAGAAGATATAACCTCAAAAACAGCACGTCCTCTCCTCCGGTGTGACCCTGACACACACACACACACACATCATCATTCAGCACACAAACACATGTAGATACCGTTATTTAACCAGGTCAGTCATTTGAGAACCAGATTTCATTTACAATGACGACCTGACCAAGAGGCAGCATAGAGAGAAGGTACAGTGCAATAGGAAACAAGACACAAATAACACAATCATAAACAAAGTCAAAAACTTACAGTCGATTAACTAAAAACAAGCACAATGATCCTGAACAAATGACAAAATTAAAGCTTTTAAAAAGTGCAAACGAAACAAATGAACTGAGGTTTAAGGTATGCTGCAGTGAACTGCAATGAGTGACGACCAAAGGAAGAACAGGCTTTAGGTATATCTGATAATACCACTGCAGCGCAAATCACAACTTGGATTATGTATAGTAAGAAGTGACTAAATAAGATGGAGTTTTCCCAATAAGAGTTTTATAGATAAACAAAAACCAGTGAATTTGTGTACGAGAATGAAGAGAAGACCAATTCAGTGTTAAATACAAGGTGACAATGGTGAGTGTTAAATGAAGCTCCAGTCACAAAACGCATTGCAGCATGATAAATAACATCATGTTTGTGAAGCAGACCTATAAACTATATCACCATAATCAAAAATGGTGCCATCCAATGTTGAAATTTTAGGCATATGCTCAGCAAGAGAGAGATAAAGACCAAACGTTTAGTTTATTTGTGTTTAAAACCAAATGAAGATTAGCGTGTTGAGTGCGAGTAAAACTAGCCTGTAAAACAGATAATG
Source organism: Triplophysa dalaica (assembly GCF_015846415.1). Lineage (NCBI taxonomy): Eukaryota > Metazoa > Chordata > Actinopteri > Cypriniformes > Nemacheilidae > Triplophysa > Triplophysa dalaica. Next base: position 19,421,011 of record NC_079564.1, on the reverse strand, counting down.
CAATGGTCAGGGAGGAGCTAAAAGTGTAAATGATTGTATCGTTAGCATATAGATGTACATAACAATCACCTACTTCAAAAGTAATGTTGTTAATATAAATATTAAAAAGCGTGGGCCACAAAATACTCCCTTGTAATGATGCTGTGTGTGTGTTTCAGACCTTGATCTGCTGCAGTCTGCTCTGCTGAACTCCGTAACACCTCTGAAAACATGTTTCTGCGTTCTGAAGTCTCTGTTTGGCGTCTTCCAGACAAGAGAGTTCATTCAGCAACTGAAAACACCACACGATATCCAACTGAAGAACCGCAAAATTATCCACCGTGTTGAGAATCGCTGAGTCACACTTACTGCAACACAAACACACATGGACAGAGATCACGAGAGACCGACAGACAGAGATTGACTGTGATGTGTGTGAGTTTGTGTGATGATGTCGTACTGAAACTCTTCATCCGCCCTCAGCAGGTAACACAGAGCAGAACTGTTCTTTTTCTTCTTCATCAGCGCTCGTCCTTTCTCATGAAAACCCATAGCCATGATCAGAGCCTGACACACACACACACACACACACACACATCAGATGTATTTATTGACACATGTGATGAATGATGGTATAAAGATTGACACGGTTAGAAGTCAATGACCTTTCTCTCAGTGTCAGGAATCTGGAGCGGATTGCCTTTCTGATCAGTGATCTCCAGGAACGGAGTGGTGGCCGGATCTTCACTACCGTCTGAAGAGAATACACATCATGGATCTCACAAAACAGATCAACATCTCAGAGCCTGAAGGAAATCACACGCTAGGTCACCTCTTTCTGACAGAATCTGAAAGCCTTTCTGAGTCCTCTGCACTCCTTCATCTTCAGAGCGTTTCTCTTTCTCTCCCTCCAGCATCTCATTCCTCTCGTCTTCAGACGACACGTTCAGCACCATGATCTTACTGTTGTTCTTCACGTTCTGCTCGCAAAGACTCTTCTCTTCAAGAAACAACAACGTCACATGTTATGTCACTTTCATATACTGCACGTCTGCAAGTGACAGATCTGTTTAATAATATACAGATACTAAACTCTAAAGTATCTCTTAAAATACTGAGGTCATCAATAGAGAACACTAATACTGTACCAGGGGCCAATGTTTTTCCCTTCAGAATGAGATTGAAGTGCTGAAATCCGTACATTTTACTGATCCTTCAGGAAGAACACATCATGTGAACATTCCATCCCATCAGAAATCACATTCAGGTTTAATATAAAACACATTCACACTTACTCTTTCTTCAGCTCGTGGGCCGTGATGTCCAGTCTGCTTCTGAAAAGAGCTTTCCTCGTCTTTACAAATACACAAATATCAGAAGAGAACCCAGTTCACATACACAAGTGAATGTTGCAATAATCATTTCAAACATGTGACCAGGTGTCCTGTCCTGTTACTGCTTCAGTAAATGTTGTTATGTGACCTCATGACGGCAGTAATACAAGAGATGACAACAAGAACATCTGTTTTACTTCAGATTAAAATATTAAACAGGTACTGGAGACATCTGGTGATACAGAATGTTTTTTCTTCAGAGGTGGAATCATTTAGATTTACAAAAACATAGATTCTTTTCTTTCAGAATAATAAACTTTTGTTCATTAATCATAATAAGAACATCTTATTATGGTTTTGAAAGAATGAATAGGATCCTGTCTTTGTTTTGCTAGATGTCGTCTGATACCTGAGTTTCTTTAGGCAGGTGAAGCTCCAGCGTGGCCACAGACGTCTCTCTGAACTCTTTATTTCCTTCACCTTTCATCACAGCCTCTGACTGAATAACCTCCAGAACTGATCGCACAACATCCACCGCAAATCCAGTGACTGACGCATATTTGTCTGCCAGATTCTGAACACAAAACACAAACAGCATCAATGGGCTTGAAACTCTGGTGATTTACGGCCTTTTCTGACAGACAACAGGGACAAAGACACAATCCTACTGTAAATGCAAATAAAACAACACTACTATCTGTATGTGCATACAAAGTCAGGACAGTCAAATAAATAGACTCAGTGCCGGCCCGTGGCATAGGCAGTTTCATAGGGCGCGAAATGACCAGAGGGCCGCTAGACGAGAAAGTGTTTACTGGCACTGTGACTTGGTCATGCCATTTATTTCAGAAAATACAAAACAATACAAGAAGCTTTTATTTGTGTCCCTAGCATTTGCGCAGAGCTTTAAAAATGTTACTTTCTCATTGACCTTTATCTAAATAATAAGAATATTATTATTATTATTATTATTATTATTATTATGTTCAACTACAGTATTATTATCATTTTTTTTTAAAAATGAGTACGTAATTAGAAACATTTTTATTGCAAATATTAGTTGTTTTATTATTTACTTCCTATTTATGTTCATCTCAATTCATGTTATATGAAAATAAATATGAATTTTTACTCAAATAAAAAGATCAGGAAATTTACTTTTTAATATGTACTTATTTATTTTGTATAGTAGGGGGCAATCTAAAATCTTGCCTAGGGCACCAACAGAGGCTGAGCCGGCCCTGAATAGGCTTATCAACATTACAAAGGGAGGAGTGTTGTTTGTGGCTGCTGTGTGTACAATCAAACTGTAAATTCAGCAGTCACATACTAAGAAGCTCATGAATCTGCCCTTGCCATTAATATAGAATATATCCCAATACATATTATTAAATCAACACAATTCCCATAATAAGCATTAAACTGATTTGAGACTGAAGAGGGAGTGTGTGTCACCTGTATCTGCTGCTGGTCAGTGGTGAAGGGTTCGAGCCACAGACGAATGTTTTCCAGTCTGAGCTGAGAGATCAGACGGGCCTGAAGATGTTCATCCATCCTTTAGAAACACGGAGAGATGAGGAAATACTGAAGCACTGACAGACACAGAGAGAGAGAATGAAGAACAGCTTGTGTTACTGTCAGACTGCTAAAGAAAGTGAAAGTCGCACCTGCTCATGGAAACCCCCCACATTTAACTTTTAAGATTAACAATTTATCCCGTCCAGCATCTGTCTACAGGTTATTCTTCTATACATGACATACAGTATGTAAGAAAAGTTCTCGAAGCTGCAGATTTATTCAGTGTGGACTGAGTCTTATCAGATCTGATCTAAATCTACACGCTCAGGATCAAAGCTCGTTCACGCGCGGAATGCAAATACTTCAATATGTTAAAATATTAATTTATATTTCAATGCCATTGTTGTAAATGTCTAATGTGTGTTTGTCTAACCTGCTGGAAGACGCACACCATGTGACGGATGTTTTGATGTTTTATTTCTCTTCCGGTGACTCGTGACGTGAGACATTCTCGCGATATTTGGTGTCACTCTATGAGTCTGCGCGCAGCGTCACGCGAAGCTCTGAGGTCTGAAACGCAGCGTGAAATGTAAACAAGTTTGTGTAAAATACTTTCGTATAAGATAAATATACAAAGTTGACTGAAGAAAGTACAATAAACATCAAACAGATTGCAGATGTAGAATGTATAGCAGAGGTTAACAGATTCACACAATTCATTGACGTGACTGTAAGACTGCTGATCAATCGTGATCGTTTTTGTGGATAAAATGTAATTGTTTTGTTGTTACGGGTTCCAAAGTTTTTTTTAACTTAAACCTGTAACATTTCTGGTCAGTGTTTGATAACACACTCTACACAGTTGTGCGGTTTCGTGTGACCCTGAGTTTGTGTGTTACCTGCATCATCTTACCATGGTGAAATGACACACACACACAGATATAGACTGTTTGACACTTGGGCTAAGATAAAGACGTGTTTCTTTTACATTACATTTTAGATTAACGCATTTGGCAGACGCTTTTATCTAAAGTGACTTACATTGCTTTATCCTATACATTTTACATAGGTATTTCCAATCCCCTGGGATCGAACCCACAACCCTGCTCTTACCACTGAGCTACAGGAAAGCTTTTCTTTACTTTGAGAGAGATAAAAAATGCATTTTGACATGGCCTGCCTCACAGATAGAGGTGAAGATGCACTCCATTTCTCCATATTAGACATAGTTGTTGTTTTGCTGCATGAGATTCATACATTTAAAACACAAGACAATTAGGGAAGTATATGTGATGTTTATTTTCTAGACAATGACCTTTGATACACATGATCTCCCCTTAAGAAACCTCTAATACATTCAGTTTAAGAAAGGTGTGTGTGACGCAAGAACATTGTGCTTTAATTATTTACATTTATAGTATTGAACCTGCAAATCAATATCTTGTTTACAGTTAAAGCCTGTAGACCCTATTTGAACTCTCTGATGTTTATGAAGCTTTCAAGTGTTGTTCTTGTTTGGCAAACTATATTAATTTCTGATGTGATTTCAAGAATTTGAATCTGATGTTAAATTGAAGAATACAAGCCAAGCCTCCTGGCTGTCTCAGACTTCTTCAGAGATTTCATCTGAGGGAAGGGGTAATTTTGTGGTCCTGCAGGTGTGAGACAGGACCGATAGCTCCCAAAGCTCAGCTGACGGGACAGACCTGCAGGTGAGGACATCTTTCTGGAGCTCAGGACGCTGCTGGTCATTGACGTGCTGTTGTTGAGACTGTGGTTTCTGATCCAGGTGTCCGAGGCCTGAGATATATACCCACTTAAATCTGTGCTTGAGTCATCGGTGGATACAGGATCATCTGTGACATCATCACTGAAGTCTGACGTGTGACTGGCGTGTTCGGTGCTGTTGGATGCGTGTGTCATGCGGTACACGTCCAGGTGTGTGCGCCACAGGCCGCTATCAGAATCCTCAGTGGAGTTAAACTGGGTTTCTAGGACAGAAGTGTCTGATAAAGGTGTTTGTTTGATCTGGGCCACAGGAACCATGTCCACTAGAGCTTTGCTGCATATCTCCTCACTGTTTACATCTGTCAATAATATACAAAAGATGTTCAGTAAATCCAATAGTATTGTGACTTTTGTTTAAATCATGCTGTGTTTCAGCAGATAATGAATATATAAAAACTCATTTATTTAACGTGACTAGCGTGAACTTGCACAACCCTGTAATATTGACATTATTAGCAGTGGAGCTGCAGGACTCTACTGAGTCTCTTTATTGAAAAAGGGTTCGTCTTTAAGTACATGACAAATAGACGTTTGAAATCAATGAAAGTTCTCTTCCTAGCAAACTGTTTGTTTATGCAATATGTGGCGAGTCAGGCAGAACCCAATCAGCGTCGCCTTGGTTACAGAGGAAGTCAGAAGATCACCAGCACACTTGGATTGCCTGCACGGTAAACAAACCTCTTCACGGGACATTACGGGAAAACCAAGTACACTGAGAATCCACTTTCACCTGCACGTGTCTTTTGAAATAATTCACCCTCCGGGGATTGATTTCACCAACAACTGTGCCAGTCTCGTGTCTTGTACCCCACAACTGGTGGAGAATGCAGGCATAATTGACACGAGACAACCACCCCGGGAACTGGTAATACTTTTTCTTTCTTTTGTTTGTTTTCCTTTGTTTCGTAGGGTACAGTTCGCTCTCTCTCCCAATCGTTTTGCTGACTTCCGGGTTCGCGGAAGATGGAAGAGGTTGTACAACGCTTGACTGATTTGAACATCTGCCAACAGACCTTTAACGAACAAATAGCAGTTCGACAAGAGAGACTGGAGAAAGCTTTCACCCATATGGTCGAAACCGCCGCCAGCAGATCACCTCACGCGCCAACGCTGCCTTATCAAATTGGGAGAAGCAGATGACATCGAGGCTTTTATCCACACGTTCGAGGTAACGGCAGCTCGGGATCCTGACGCCGTTTTTGACCGGGGAAGCTCAGCGGGCCTATTTTTCCTTACCGGCTCCCTTAAATGAAGATTATGACGCTCTGAAGGAAGAAATCCTCGCCCGTGTTGGCATTTCCCAGACCTCAGCAGCTCAACAGTTTTGGGAGTGGAAATTCCAGGAGACGGTGCCCCCTCGGGCCCAAACATCCCAACTCATGCGCTTGGCACACCTCTGGCTTCTCCAGGAGAATCCGTCTGCCTCACAGGTCGCCGGGAAGGTGGTAATTGACCGGTTGCTGCGTGCCCTTCCCAGACGGATGAGAGGTGCGGTGAGCCTGCGGAATCCTGGAACGTATTGGGAGGTGGTGCAATCGGTGGAGCTGGCAGAGGCAGCGGCAGCTCGAGATGTGGGAGAGAGAGTAACGGACCCACCCCGGAGGGTGACGACACCATGGCGGCGCCCGGAGGGTACCTCGCGGCCAGTAGACAGACCAGTGGCCCCCTCCCCTCTAGATGAGCTCACGCCGACAGAACCCGCCACCCCAGGACCTAGAGCGTGGTTGGCAGGATGTGTAGGACATCGGAACCCACCTCTCGGGGCACCGAAAAGGACGGTGTCTCTCGACGGAAGGAAAGTTACGGCAGTGTTGGACTCCGGAAGCTCCATGACCCTGGTCCAGACCTCGGTAGTCCAGCCCAGGAGGAAGATGACTATCCCTATCACCTGTGTCCACGGAGATACCCGCAGTGTCCCAGCCCGACGGGTTACCATAACGGCTGGACCTGGATCATGGCCCTAGGAAGTCGGAATTCTACCGGACTTGGCCGTCCCAGTGCTCCTGGGGAGAGATTGGCCGGGGTTCGAGCAGCTATTATCCCAAGGAGGAGGGCCGCAACTTGCCGTCCGCAGGGGCCCACCAGGACTCGACCCAGACGGACCATGATGTTGGCCACCAAGGGTGAGTCGGGGAACGGAGTAAATGACCTGTTCTCCGATTTGTATCAACAGGTTGTCACAGGGGGGTCATTTGGCCGGGAGCAAAGGGAAGACGACCGGCTAAGAAACTGCTGTTCCCAGGTTCGAGTGGTCGACAGAGAAGTGCGCCAGAACCCACCCCACCCGCTCCCCTATTTTGCTGTACAGAATGGTCTGCTCTACTGTGTGGCACAACGGAGGGGGGAGGAAAAGTACTTACTTGTTGTACCTAAGTTCAAGGTTGACCCCATCCTGGAGTTGGCACACACATACACCCGCTAGCTGGACATCTCGGACCGGCCAACACCGCTCAGAGGATTCGGGATCGTTTCCATTGGCCAAGCCTGGATGGAGACGTGAAACGGTTTTGTCAGAGTTGTCCAACTTGCCAGGTCACAGCGCCAAATAAACCTTCCCCCAGCCCGCTCGTGCCGTTACCCATCATAGAGGTACCCTTCAATCGGATTGGGATGGATCTGGTAAGCCCGTTGCCGAAATCAGCCCGGGGGCATGAACACATCCTGGTTATCGTGGATTATACTACCTGGTACCCCGAAGCCGTACCCCTGAGGAAGGCTACAGCAAAGGCCATCGCCAAGGAGCTTTTCCTTTTTTTCAGCCAGGTAGGAATTCCACGGGAGATCCTGACGGACCAGGGAACTACGTTTATGTCCCGGCTGATGGCGGACCTCTGCCGCCTCCTGAAGGTGAAGCAGGTCCGGACGTCCGTATATCACCCCCAGACAGATGGGCTGGTTGAAATTTTCAACCAAACACTGAAGAGGATGCTTCGCCGGGTGGTGGCAGAAGACGGGCGCGATTGGGATCTGATGCTACCCTACGTGCTCTTTGGCATTCGTGAGGTGCCCCAGGCGTCCACGGGCTTCACCCCGTTTGAGCTTCTGTTCAGGAGACAACCCCGTGGTCTGCTGGATGTGGCCCGGGAGGCCTGGGAACAACAACCAGCGCCCCACCGTAGTGTCATAGAGCACGTACAGCAAATGAGGAGCCGGATCGACCGAGTTATGCCCCTGGTAAGGGAGCATCTGGCTGAAGCCCAACGCGCCCAGAGTCGTCTGTACGACTGCCCTACACAACCCAGGATATTCGTGCAGGGGGATCGGGTGTTAGTCCTCACTCTGTCGGCAACCTCCAAGTTTTTGGCAGCTTGGAAAGGACCATACACAGTGACCGAAAGAGTGGGCCCGGTTAATTATTACTTCCGTCAGCCGGGACAACGGAAGGAGGCCCAGTTGTACCATGTGAACCTGTTGAAGAAGTGGGTGGCCCGCCCGGCTCAGATGGCCACCTTCACAGAAAAGGAGGACCCCGTGGTACAAATGGGAGAACATCTCTCATCAGTCGGATGAAGGAACTCCAGATCATCGAGCCATCCCGCAGCCCATGGTCAAGCCCCATCGTCATGGTTCCAAAACTGGACGGCACTCTCCGTTTCTGCAATGACTTTCGGTGATTGAACGAGGTATCAACGTTTGACGGATACCCCATGCCCCGGGTAGACGAGCTCTTGGACCGCCTTGGAAAAGCTTGTTTTATTTCAACTTTGGATCTTACAAAAGGGTACTGGCAAGTTCCACTGTCGCGGAAGGACAGAGAGAAGACAGCCTTCGGGTCACTGGCAATACCGTGTCCTCCCATTTGGGCTTCATGGAGCACCAGCGACATTCCAAAGAATGATGGACATCATCCTTCGACCCCACCAGGAATGCGCAGCTGCATACATCGATGTGGTAGTTCACTCCAAGAGTTGGGAGGACCATCTCGATCGGTTACGGAGAGTGCTGTCCGAGTTATGGCGAGCAGGGCTGGCCGCGAATGCCAGGAAGTGCCATCTGGGTCTCGCGGAGGCACAGTACCTGGGTTTCCCCAGGTCTCAAGACCCGCTAACAAGATCCAGGTTCGTGCCTTCTTGGGGTTAGCGGGATATTATAGGTGCTTCATCCCTAACTTCTCTTCCCTAGCCAGTCCCTTGACCGACCTGACTAAGAAGGGGCAGCCGGAGAAGGTGAGGTGGAAAAGGCTTTCCAGGCGTTGAAGGACCACCTGGCGTCCGCCCCGGTACTACACGGCCCGTATTTCGACTGTCCCTTCATCCTCCAGACCGACGCGTCGGATACCGGACTGGGGGCAGTTCTCTCACAAATCTAGGACGGAGAGGAGCACCCGGTGGTGTTCATCAGCAGGAAACTGTCCCCAGCAGAGACCTGCTATGCCGCAGTAGAGAAAGAGGCCCTGGCCATCAAATGGGCAGTCCTGGAGCTCAGGTACTACCTCCTAGGTCGGAGCTTCTCCTTGGTCACCGATCACGCTCTGTTACAGTGGATGTCCAAGGTTAAGGAGACCAACGCCCGGGTAACCAGGTGGTTCCTTGCGCTCCAGGACTTCCATTTTAAGGTGGAACATCGGGCCGGGGTCTTTCACGGCAACGCGGACGGTCTGTCGAGGATGTGGTCAGGTTGGACCACCCGGTCAAGGTCACTACCCCCTCTCCTCCAAGGACAACTAAGGTACCAAGGCAAAAGATTCTTCTCTCCAGGTCGACGCTTAGGGGGGGAGTGTGGCGAGTCAGGCAGCACCCAATCAGCGTCGCCATGGTTGCAGAGGAAATCAGAAGATCACCAGCACCTGTGGCCAATCTTCAGGGGAGATAAAAAGGAGAGCCACGAGGAAGGGTGAGCTACAACTTCCAAGACACTGATGCTCTGTCTCTCTCTCTCTCTCTCTTATTAAAGGATTCGAGCCCCTGAAGATTGGCGGGATTTTTATACAGACGGACATTTCCCTTACACGCACGAGCACCCACACACTTGGATTGCCTGCGCGGGAAACAAACCTCTTCACGGGACATTACGGGAAAACCCCAGTGCACTGAGAATCCACTTTCACCTGCACGTGTCTTTTGAAATAAATCACCCTCCGGGGATTGTTTTCACCAACAACTGTGCCAGTCTCGTGTCTTGTACCCCACAAATAGGAGAAACAAAGGAAACAAAACATAATTGTGAGAATGTTTTACTCTGGAGAATTTTTAAAAGTCAATTTGCACATCAAACATTGTCTGTTTGGTTGTGCACGTCCACAAGTAAAGATTGCGACAAGTTGTGACAAAGTGCAAACAAAAGAGCCATTCAATGTGTTCTTAAGTTCGCAAGGAGCAGATCAATCATTTACTGAATAAATAACAACAAAATATATTTGCAATGATAAAGGTATTTTATATAAATACTGTATAATCTTTAAAATAAAGTAAAGATTAATAAAAGTAATTAAGAGCTTCTGTAATTCTGATCTAAGATGTTGAAAAGCAACACACAAAAGGGTCAACGAAACAAGCATTTGGTGTTGTATTATAATAACTGTAATAAAGACATTATGACTCTCCTATACATGAAAAACTATAATTATATTAAATTCTAGTGATTGATTCAGAAAGAAAACTCAGAAGATTTCTTCACCTTTCTTGAAACACACCACTTGAGGTTCTCTTCTCTGTTTGTCTCTAATGGAGTTGTATTGATCTTTTAGGAGTGCGATGTCCATCCGAATGTCCATACTGCTCTGATCTTCATCTGCTGAGAAACATTTCCTCTTATCGCTCCAAACCTCTGGACACGCCAGGTATGAAGCGCAACAACATGACAACATCCTGATAACTGCTTTTATTAAAGCATGATCATAAAACACAGCTTGATATATTCCCAGCTGGAGAGTCATGCAGCTGCACTATGTGTTTAGTGGGCATTGCCAGCCAGAGTTGTGATAAAGTGCAAACAAAAGAGCCGTTCAAGGTGTTCTTGAGTTTGCAAGGAGCAGATCAAGTATCGGAGTATTTGTATTAATAGGAGAAACAATCATATTATTCATCCAAAAGTGGAATTTTAGAAAGAATTTGTTGGATTCTTTTTTTACTTGCGTTGCAGAATTAGTGCTTTGCATTATTTTCAAATGAAAAATTAGTTAAATGTTGTGTTTAGTTAAAAAAATACAGGTATTATGTGAGACCTGCTCAAATGTTGACTTTATAATAAATAGATTTGGTTAGAAAGTAACTAGCAGAGGAGTTTTATCTCTTGTGTGTTTCTGAATGTCCGTCAGGATGTTTACACAGTAATGTTGACAGTGGGTGAGGTCAACAAACATTCTCAATCATTCTAATGCTTGCCTCATTATGTTAAGTTTAGGATTTATTTGCTTTTTTTATGGATTGCTCCCAGTATTAAAAATAAAACAATATACATTGCTTTCATCTTAAATCTCCATATTAATATAATGCTGATCAATATGCTATTTTATTAAACTGAGATCAGTAGTAAATGTAAAATTAAGTGAATTAAAACGATTCATATAAACCCCCATGGGAAATGTCTTGTATTTAGTCTTTGTAAATGTGATTTGAGGAATCGCCTGAGACTTTAGTTTTTTTCGTTGTGCTTTTAGGTTGTAATGCAGTTTGTCTCGTGCACACATCCACTGGCACTTCCGTCAATTGTCTCTCAGACATTCGTCCATTTCCTGGAATGTGCTGAAATGACAACAAGCTGAATTTGCTTGTTTCCAAAAAATAAATTCTAGTGAACATGACGATAATTAAACAGCTGAATAGCATGAACCGCAGATTAAAGTTCAGCGGTGCGTAAAACGGTTAAACGTCCTTTAACGCGCTTTTATGAATATTTAGAACGTTCCACGATGGTTCGATGGTTACCGAAAGGCCATTGTGATTGGCTGGCGGTGATTTGATTCATGAATATTAATAGAACACGTGATTGCGGACGTCCTCTGAGTTCACGGCATACGTCACCGCGTCTCATTGAATATTCATGACGTAAGGTCCTCTTCTGTAGTCGACAGTGTTTGTAGTTTTCAGCGGGATGTTTGATGGATTCACGAGCGGATTATTTCCTCGGTCTTGATTTCAGCACGCAGCAGGTAAAACATACATGACGTGTGTTCATTAAACTCTATCTCTCTCTATGTGTTTGTAATGTATAAGAGGTGTTACTGTGACTGATGACTTGTTCAGTAGTGGAGACAAGTTGTGTGGTGATACTATGGTACAGTGACGAGTTATTAGATGGTTATGTGTTTCATTATTACGAATCAATCCTGGTATTGTTGCTGTAAAAGTATGTTCATCATGGCGGATTCATTAGCATGTGTAATAGTTAAACTACTGTATTATATTGTATGATGATTATTTTGGAAGGATGAAATATGGTTCTGATCTTATGTTATTAAGATGGTATTCTGAGGTAATTGAGATGTCACTGTGAATCTGGACACCGCAATGATTGTGACGGATGATCTGATGTGTTTAAGCTGAAAGTGATCGCTGTTGATGCACATCTGGAGGTGATCGATCAGAATGCGGTTCATTTCGACAGCGAGCTGCAGGAGTTCAGGTAACATCATTCTCACTGCTTTAATAATCCTTATCAATCTGTCCTCACTGTAGAAACATACTGTCATCAGAGCAAGTTTTCAGCAAATACTTCATGTGTCTTTTGACAGGACTCACGGAGGAGTTCATATTCATGATGATAAACTTACAGTAACATCACCTGTACTGATGTGGGTGAAGGTAACAGGTTCCCTTCTCTCACCTGCATCTCATGATCAAACACTTCACTTAAGTGTTGAAGAATTTAGATTTCACAACAGCTGAGTTTTTTACATGTAATTCATTTGGCAGACACTTCTATCCAAAGGGACTTGCAGTTTATTTAAAGTATGAATTTTTTATCTTTTTGGACAATTTAAATGCCTTCAGTTCTCTTTAGGAGTATAGTAATGTCACAATTAAATACCTTCAAAAATATTGTTCAACAAAACGTTTTTCACTGGATTGAACTGCTGTGAATGGGAGCCTGTGTGCTGCTGATGAACCCAGTCCTTGTGTTTTAAACCTTTTGAGATGTCTGCTGTTTTCTGATTATAGTAACTGTAATATCTGCTGTTTGTTTTCTGAGCGCAGGCACTCGATGTCCTCCTGAAGAAAATGAAGGACTCAGGGTTTGACTTCTCTCGTGTCCGGGCCATCTCAGGCAGTGGACAGGTGACTTTAGCACACATCACCATTCATCTTTCACTTAGTAATAGGATAAATATATCAATATACTTTCCTACAATTTCTTCTGTTTTTTTGGCTCATTTCATACGATTTCAGTGCAGGTCTGGAGAATCACATTGAATAAAATGTGTTTGTTTTATTAAAATCTCTAATTGATCTTTTTCTAGCAACATGGCAGTGTGTACTGGAGAACGGGTGCGAAACAAACCCTGAATCATCTCGACCCAAAGCAACCTTTAAATATCATTTTACAGGTGACCACATTTGTTACTCATGCACTCACTCGCTGTTTTTCTCTCTAAAGTCTCACTGTTTGTTCAGAGTCTAATGTCCAGCACTAAGGGGTTAATACTTAACCAAATGTTGTATGATGACTGGAGAATTGTGAATCACAAATCTATTTATCTTTTACTATAAATGAACACACATAAATTAAAGGCTGTACTGCCATAATTTTCAATCGTGCATTATCATAAATGTTTATTGTACGTCATTGTATTCTTCTTTGATTCAATTGATTCCCTCAAGGCAAAGCTATAATTCATTCTTTAACAAGGTTATATTCTGTAGAAGTGTTTTTCGGTTCGGGACAGTCCGGTGTGGATGGACTCGAGTACATCAGAGCAGTGTCAGTGTCTGGAGGCAGCAGTAGGGGGCGCTCAGAATCTCGCTGACATCACCGGCTCAAGAGCCTATGAGGTGTCCTTTACACTTGCTCTGTCCAAATGGCTTCTTCACATTGAATATAATTTACAGAATAATCTCTTGATATGTTTTCAACAGCGCTTTACTGGAAATCAGATCTCCAAGATGTATCGATTGAAGCCGAGTGAATACAGTGAAACAGAGGTACAGTTATAAGCGCCAGGTTAACTATATGCTTGTGTGCATTTATTTGACCAAATAAACTTCTAGACAGATAAATGGACTGACATGTGTTCCTGTAACTCATCTGATAGAGGAAAGATCATGGGTTTGATTCCCAGGGAACAAACATATGACTTGTATGCATTGTAAGTTGCCTCACACGTGAGAGTAAACTTTAGATGTTAAATATTTTCCACTTCACTTGCTAACAGTTTCAGTAGGAAATACTGTACTGATAACCATTCAATATCCATTCATTTACAATTCTTAATTTTTTATGAAATATTACAGCCATTATTGTAAATAGTTTATCAATGTGGGTCTCTTATAAAAATCAGTGTACCCTCATAATCTTTAGTTAAAATCGGAAGATGCACTTCCAGTTGACGATCCATCCGAAATGACGTAAATTAGGCGGCTTGGGCGGATCATCCGTTAACTCCTCCCCTTCAACTGTCAGTCTGCTGCCATTTCCATTTCAAAATCCAATGGCTGTTTTATACATCCAATCAAATCACAGTAAAGGATGAAAGCCTTGAAATTCCATTTCGCTCGGAAATGTGTCAAAGTACAGAAGTAAAAACGATCTCAACTTCCTGTTCATGTATGGGTAATTGATGAAATATTCTTGGCATTTGTACTGAAAGAGCATGGAGCTCACAATGAAAGGCTGAGTATGCATGAAATCTTAAATGAACACGTGAAAGTGTAAATGTTTGACATATAATGTGGTGTGATTTACAGAGAATATCACTGGTCAGTAGTTTCGCTGCTTCTGTGTTTCTGGGTGACTACGCACCGATCGATTGCAGTGATGGTACATTTATTTCTCTGTTTTTCACACTGACTCAGGGCATCACCTTCATGCGTCGTCTGATTCTGCTCTGTGACCTTAAGTTCTCATCACTATGTCAAGAGATAATGCATTATAAATAACTTCTTGTTGAATATTTTCCCTCTTGAATTATCTGTGAATATGAGACGATGTGAAGTTTGCTCTTCATTATGAGTCTCAACATTAAACTGTGAATTATTAAAGAGCTTTTAGAAGCTGAAAGTTGAGCATGAATGCATTCTGATATTGAATTTCTGATCATTGAAAAGAATATCTGATAAATAAAATCAAGGATTAAATTCATGTTTAATTTCAATTCCAATCTCTGGAGATGTTTTGTTTCTCTTTGCCTGAAGGGTCAGGAATGAATCTGATGGATATTTGCAGCAAACGTTGGTCACGGTCGTGTCTGAATGCTACAGCGCCACAGCTGACCCGAAGACTCGGTGACCCTGTGCCATCAACCTCAGTTCTGGTCAGATTTCTTTTTTATTAAACTCTTATTTATTAAATATCAAAGATGTTTACACTTAGAATTCTTGTTGTTTGTTTTGTTGTTTACAGGGTGGCATTTCTACATATTTTGTTGAACGCTACGGGTTTTCAAAGAACTGTGAAGTGGTGGCTTTTACAGGAGATAACCCTGGTAAAGACTCAAACCTGATCTATGATGTAGATTTTTATCTGATGTACTGTTCATCTGATGACTGTAGAGGAAACCAGCATCACACCATCTGTCTACTCAAGCTGTGAACGGAAATAAGAAAGAAAAAGTTCAAACACAAAACCTACTTAATGTTTGATTTTATGCAAGATCTGAATGTCAATCGATAACTTGATCTTGTGAATTATTTTATTCATTTATTTAGCCAGGAATATCCCAATGAGACTTTACAGTCTCTTCTTCCAGGGAGACCTGGTCAAGACTGCCGCACATAAAATTACACCCACAATCAATTACAATACAAGACAATTAACAAAGTAAGATCAAGCAAAACACGTACAAGACTCCTTTAAAATAGATTACAAAAGACATGTAATGGTACCCAGAGATGGCAGAGACTCTAATTTGACTATACTTTGCAGATCATTCCAAGCCCGGGGGCATAAAAGGAGAAATCAAAATTTCCAGATTCTGAGAGAACTTTTGGAACTTTTAAACAAATGCATGACTGAGATCTGGTAAAGTAACTATATGTGTAAGAGACTAAAAGATTTGAAATATAGGAGTGCAGCTTACCTAAAAGTGCCTTAACAATAAATAAATACATATGAACTTTCCTCCTATGATATAAAGAAGACCATGCCAATGCTTCATATAGTACACAATGATGAGTACGTGAATCTGCAACACAAACAAAACGTAGTGCTCTATGGTAGATGGACTCCAGTTTCCTTAATAAAGATGAGGGCACATGCATGTATAATAGATCACCATAATCAATTACAGATAAAAAAGAATTCTCCAGTAGTTTCCTCCTAGCCACAAAGGGAAAGCAGTTTTCTTAACGATAAACGAACACCAGGTTTTGATTAAAGATTCTTCAACAGATTATCAATATGTACATTAAAAGCAAGTTTTTCATCTAACCACAACCCCAAGTATTTATATGACCCTACTATTTCAATTATAGTACCATCCAATGAAATCACCTTATCCATTGTTTTAGGGTTAGTGCGACTAAAAATCATATACTTTGTCTTTTTTTAATTTAATACCAATTTTAGCTGTAACAATGAATGCATTCTGTAAATGAGTAGAGCTTCATTTATAGATGAAGCTGCCGTATAGATTATTGTATCATCTGCATACAAATGTAAATCCGTAGCAGCCACTCCAAGTCCTAAGTCATTAATACATATGGTAAACAAACGAGGACCTAAAATAGATCCTTGGGGTACCCCTTTTTTACTTGAGTAAAGGGGGAACTGTAATTTTCTAAACAAACACATTGAGTACGCTCCAAAAAAATGTTTTCAAACCATTTTAGAGCAGCTTCACTAAACCCCAGAGACATGAGTTTCTGTTACAATAGATTGTGGTCGACAGAATCCAAAGCTTTCGATAGGTCAATCAATAGTGCTGCACAAGACTTTTTGCTGTCTAGGGATTTTTTTATGTCATTTGTAACTAACTAATAAACTAATTCAATATATACCCCAGAATGTCTTAAATGCACGTAAGGTCAAGTCTATTAAACATTAATTCAACAGGATTGTACACAATTTGAGGTGCTCATGGGTTTGAAAAACGCCACACAAATAATATTATCTAGTGTTTCTGACTTTAACATGTCAAATATGAAAACCTGAGTCCTTTACTGGGTGTTCAGCATTAAGAAACATCATAACATTCAGGGTCTAGACAGTACCTGTGATGCTTTTATTAGGTTCGGGGTGGACTTCAGGAGTTTCTCTGTGAAACAACAGCAGGTTCAGAAGGTTGTGTTGTGTTGTGTGTTTTTACAGGATCACTGGCTGGTATGAGACTCTGTGAAGGGGATGTAGCTGTGAGTATACAGATTAAACTATCCCTTTAAATGATGTGTCCAGTGGATCTGGAGAGCGGGCAGGTGGTGATATATCAGTCTGTCGACAGATAAATATACATTTTGCTTTTTGTCTGTGTGTGTGATGTCTGATCTCTGTGTCATAATGCATGTGAATGAATGATATGTTTTTTTTTGTTGTGCAGGTAAGTTTAGGCACGAGTGACACTGTGTTTCTATGGATCAAAGAGCCCAAACCTGCATTAGAAGGACACATTTTCTGTAATCCTGTGGACTTTGATGCATACATGGCTTTAATTTGGTAAAACACTCAAACCCCTGATACAAACATGCTATTATGACCTTTGTAGACATTTCACTTCAAAATCTTATTCACTCACACACACACAATGTTATATTGCTTTAGTGTGTCATGAGGAA
This sequence comes from Triplophysa dalaica, assembly GCF_015846415.1. Classification (NCBI taxonomy): domain Eukaryota; kingdom Metazoa; phylum Chordata; class Actinopteri; order Cypriniformes; family Nemacheilidae; genus Triplophysa; species Triplophysa dalaica. Next base: position 19,403,529 of record NC_079564.1, on the reverse strand, counting down.
TAATATGTTATTTACATGAACATTTTTAGGCAAGGCAAGTTTATTTATAGAGCACATTTCATACACAATTCAAAGTCCTTCAAATAACGTTAATATGATTTTAAAATGAATGAAAAGAGCTAAGAATACAATGATTATACATGAAATGCAGTGCGATCAGTTGGGTGCTCTTTCAGTAAATGCACAGATGAGTTTTGAGGCACATTATTCATTGGTTTAAATCAAACCTCAGATTACACAATCTCTGTGAGGATCAGACTGGCTGTTGTAGGATTTTATCTGATTATGATAGTTAACGGAAAGGAACATAATGTATATCAGGGGTTCTCAAACTGTTTGTTTCCAAGACTCCTCATTGTATTCAACAATATTCAAAGCCCCCCCACTCAAAATTTATACCCAGTAAAGAGCTTATATTGAGTGGAAAAATGTTTATTCATCATAAAGATGGGCAAGCAATAAGAAATATCTTGTTTTTTCATGTACAGTTGTGCTCAAAAGTTTACATACCCCTTAAAGAACCTCTGAAAATGGTTTTGGTGTAAAAAAAATATATATAATTTCCTGAAAAACATTTATGGATTTATAAATCTTCTGGAATACATTAGGGAATGAAAAATTAAGATGTATAAATGAAATGATAACAATTTACACCAAAACCATTTTCAGAGGTTTTGCACCCACCTGACTTTAAATGAATGGTGTTGCAGCACTGAATGTTTCTATCTATTGTAATAGTTGTGTTTGAGTCTCTTGATGGTCCTCAATGTAAACAGATGAATCTCAACATCACACAGTTACTGCTGGACATGAGTCAAATATACGGAAATGCTGAAAAAGCAAAGGTTCTGGAGGACCTGGATCATTTTTCTGAAGATCATCTGACAGTCTGATGACTCATGAAAAACAAGAAACCCTTAAACAACTATGACTAAACATAAAACTGTCATTGATTGTTCAGGTAACATCATACACTATTAAGAATCAGGGGCGTCTAAACTTTTGCTCTAGGATATTTTAAAAAATTCTGTTATTATTCTTTAGTGTGAACTTTATGTTGACATTTCTTTAGTGAAATAATGTGCTCAGGGCAGGACTAAATTAAAAATAAACCTTCGTTTTCAAAAATCATCTTATTTTTCCAAATGTTTCAGCTTTTTCCAGATTCTGCAAGTGCTGTGTAAACTTTTGAGCACAAATGTATGTCAATGCTCATTTTGTCTAATTTAAAAATATGAATCCTCTGGAGTCTGCTTGGAGGTTGAGAAACACTGTTGACATTATTTGCATACAAACAACAACAAAAAATAGGAAATAATCAAAAAAAATAAAAACTTTAATGGTGTAATAATAAATATTCTTCTTTTTGTGAAGCTCCACCTGTTCTGACCTCTGGTTAGATTGTGTTTAAGAGCTGTGTTTTGTTTCATTTTCTTGTCTCAAGCAACTTTTTGTGAGCTGCTTTACCCGTCGAAGGTCGAAAGTATAAAAAGAGACGATGTTTTGGTACTTGTGCTCAGCTTGTCTGGATGTATTGTTGAGAGATCTTCACATTTAAAGCACTTGATCTCTGAAAACTTTACTTCACACACTGTCAGAGTAAAGAAAACAGATATAGGATTGCATAAAATGTTATTCAAAGTTCATGTAACAGTTTGTTTGAAGGTTTGTTAAGTGTTTAGGGTGAAGTGTGTTTGTGAGGTTTGTAGTGTTTAATGTTCACGTTGAGTTTGATGTGCACTTTTACTTTTCTGAGCAACTGAAAACATCTGATATAACATATAATAAGTAGTGTAAATATTTCATGTAAACACACTTACACTGGAGGATACGCCGGAGTTCTTTCCGTGAACTGATCGACTTTATTTCTCGTCATGTTGATCTCGGGTCGAGCAGAGGAAATGATGCAGTTCATTTTGATCTCTCATCAGTTTTAAAAACGGCTCTTTCACTCGAGAGAGAATCCGTGATGAATTTGCTGAAGGATCATGGGATTGTTTCTCCAGTGCACTGAGGTCTACACAGATGGGAAACGGAGGGAACATAGGTGAGTGACCAATCCAACACTGACATTTCATGATGTCATCTTAATCTGAGACATCACAACAGGTTTGGTTTTACAGGATCACGCTAGACAAGGAAAGAAACTACACACTGAAACCATATCATCACACAACATCAAATAAATATCTTCATCTATTTGTCTTTCCTTATTGACTTTTAACATTTATGCATTTGGCAGATGCTTTGATCCATAGCAGCCACATGTTTTTGGAGTCCGTATGTGTTCTGTGAGGATGTTGTGTGTTCTTCAGGGATGTATTTTGATGTGATGGAGATCACTCCTCCTGTGGCTGGTGTTCACAGGTTTGATGCTGAAGGTCAGAAGGTCAGTCATGTTAAAGATCACAGCTTTACTCTTCATAAAAACAATGTAGGGTGTTTGTCAGTGTGTGTTTCTCATGCTTTGCTCACAGAGTTGTGGATGAGCTGAAGTCAGTTTTGTTTTTGCTCTCTCTCAGGTCGCTGTGTTTGACCCAAAGGTGGAAATTCGAGCGCTGGTTGAAGGACAGTTCTTGGCCAAACGGCTTCACGCTGAAAAGCTGGGCTATAAGATCAGTGAGTGTCAACTTCATCTCATGTTCTCACTCTTGTCTCCTGATCTCTCTCTCTCTCTCCTTCTGTGGCTCATTTCTGACTTTTGAGGGTGTATATGAAGGGTTCTGTGTCTACTTCTCCTCAAGTGAACATTTCCAATCTTCTGTTGTGTGTTTTGTGATGTGTGTCATTGCATGTGTTGTGTTTAGGTGTGAGTAGGAAGTCTGTCAGGAGGTACGGAAACAAACACACTTTAATTAAACTCTGATTGGCCGCTGAGCTCAGGGAATGTTCCTCTCTCCTGAAAGAAATTCCCCTGATCACTGACTGACCTGCTTACACTAACATTCACGTGTTTAATATTCACTGCATGTGTGTGTCAGATGAATGAATCGGGTCATTTCATGTTTAATAATGATGAATATTATGTACTCTTGAATCAAACGTTGGGTCATCATGCGAGAGGTCAGTTCATTGATTTGTGTGGTGTGATGTTTGGTTTTGTCTCTGGTGCTTTATGTGAGTCTCATCTGAAGGTCAGTTGTGTTGTGATGAAGGTTTGACCACAATCACACTGTCAATAATCATTAATAATGCTCTCATTAGAAGTCAACCTCTCAAGTAAACTGTGGAGGGTTTTTTGTTCCATGTGTTGGTGTGAACACATGTGTGCATTAGAGACACAGGAGCGTGTCTCATGAATATTTAAATGAATGTAAATGAGGCTGGTCTTAGCCAATTCTGAGAAAATCACATAGCACTCAAACCCACGACTCTGCTTTATGGTTTCTATAAATGAAACGCCAGCAAAGGCCGACTTCAGATTTCTCTGCTGTTTATGTGATGCTCTGTCGGGTTTAAAAGCTCTTTCCTTTAGATCTAAACAATCATTAAGAGAAAATCATGTAAACCTTCAAGATGTTTTCAGTGCTTTTGTGTGTCATCATGATTCTACATCTCATACATACATACTGTGTGTACTATTACACTGAATAATACATGTTTTTATACATTAATATAAAAGATTGGTCGTTTCATATAAACCGCTTAACTTGTGAAGACAAAACATACACATACATATCTATATGTTTAGGAAATATTTAAATGTATTCATTTATATTTAGCAATAATTGAAATTCAAAATAAAAGTTTAGTAATTGATTTATTTTATATTTTCCTGAAATACATACATTTATGTGTATGTGTTCAATAATACTAAATGAATTATGTAAACACACACTTTTCTTCTGGATGCGATTAATCACCATTCATCGTTTCACAGCCCTAGTTTGAGCCCCAAACGTAATAATGGGAATTGTGTCATGTATGAGAGATTATGAGTAATATTATTCTAAATGTGAAACATTGTGAACAGGTATGAGAAAGACTCTTCTCTTTAGAACAGTTGATGAGGTATATAGTTATATAGATATTTATGGACTATATATATTGTATATTTTACTTAATTGCAAAATAAGTAGTTAACCCTAAAATGGTCCCCATTGACTTGACCATAGTAAGTTTCATTTCTATTATGATCAGTCAATGCATATTCTTGTTTGGCAGATTTATTCCTTTTAGAAAATGTTTGTGCATCTTAGATTTAAGTTTTTTCTTCTCCACAGTTCCAGGCACTCGAGTGCTGGCAACAGGTGGAGCTTCATCAAACCAGGACATTTTACAGGTGTGGATGAAATAATGATGCATTCTCATTTTGATATTCATGTGTGTGTTAATTCGTAATTGTGTCCAAAAGTGAGTCAATGGAATGAGATGTGCGGATATAACCAAGAGATGATGATTTAGGTTATTATTGATACAGAAGTCTAAGATTATTTACACAGATGTGTTCACAGTTTTTTGTGCGTGCGCGTGCATGTGTGTGTGCGTGCGGGTGCGCGTGTGAGTGAGTGCAGGTGTGCGTGTGAGTGTGTGCGTGAGTGTGTGCGTGAGTGTGCGAGTGTGCGCGTGCGAGTGTGAGCGTGCGCATGTGTGAGTGTGTGTGTGTGTGTGTGTGTGTGTGTTAGTGTGTGTGTGTGGGGGGGGGTTGGGTGTGCGTGCGTGCGTGGAGGGTGTGCGCGCGTGTGTGTGTGCAAGTGTGAGTCTGTGCGTGTGAGTGTAAATGTGTGCATGTGCGTGGGTGTGGGTTTGTGTGCGTGCGCGTGCGTGTGCGTGTAAGTGTGTGTGAGTGTGTGATCTGTGTTGTGAGCTTTGTACGCTTTATTCAACACTTGATCATGGTCATGTGATGTGATCTTGTCTGATATGATATGTGTGTGAGACTGATGTGTTGTCATGTTGATATCATGTGAAGTGTCCTCTCAACTCTTCAGGTTCTGTGTGATGTCTTCAACGCTCCGGTTTACACCATTGATGTGATGAATTCTGCCTGTCTGGGCTGTGCTTACAGAGCTCTGCATGGTAACACACGCTCAAATGACTCTTATATCAGATATGTCAGACATGACAGCTCATCACAGACGACTGAGATCCTCTATTATCATGCATTTGCTATTTTAAAAGCAATAAAGACTATTTTTTAATTCATGGTCTATATCACGGGTTCTCAACAGGGGGGCCCTATCTTACTTCCAAGGGGCCTCAGGATGATTTATAATCTTAAATCAGACAAAATTAGCATTTTAAAACAACTTAAACCAACATGTTTCTTATTATTTGTCTATTTCTAAATTGAATAAAAACTTTTCCAGTCAAGCTTAAGAAGAAATATTTTATTGGGAAAGGTTTTGGTGAACGGAAGGGTGGGGGGGTGGTTTGTGGCTTTAAATGTTGATAAATACAGCGGGGGAGCCTTGGAGTCAGAAAGCTTGAGAACCTCTGGTCTATACTGTATAGGACTGAGATGTTGCATTGCATTGTGGACTCAGTGAGTGTGTTAAGAGCTGAGACTGTATATTTCAAGTGAAATGGGGGTTTATAAAGTTATTTCAGCAGGAGAACATCTTGTATTTTCCTGAAGGTAAGTCACTGATGGAACTCTTGTTCAGGTTCTTTTGATTGGATGTCTGGAGCACTTTAAATGTGGTTCCATTAACAGAACGTGAAGTGAAATCAGTGTTGATGGTGTCGTTCACCTCAGTGCCATCAAGACACAAATCATCTTTAACTTGTTCTCTGAAGTCTGTTGAGCATTCATCGACCGCAGCCCATGTCTTTTACATGTGATCACCTTCATGATCATGGAGCTGCTGGGAGACGGACTTTCATTCTTTCTTGTGATTTTCTTTTGTTCATTTTATGTATAGAGCTGAATGTCACATGTCATCATACGGCCGAGCGTCGCCTGTGGATACTTGCCTTCTATTAGAGATGTTTATTTCAATATCTCTTTCAAATGCTGCCGCTTTTTCTTCTCTTATTGACCTTCACATGTTCCTTTCATTCTCCTAGAGACATCAGACACGTCCACTGTGCTCGGACTCTCTCTCTCTCTCGCTCTCTGTAGTGTTTGTGAGACCTCTGGGGTTCATTGGATTGATTTATCATCTTTATGTTGTATAACCGATCTGAAGATTGCTCTGTTTTACATTCATTCATTTCTCAAACTTCTCACAGATTCACTGAACAAGCCCTGTGTTGAGAAATGAGGAGAATATCCACTTTAATAACGGAGCTTTAACCAAACCCAATGTCTGTTTCAATCGCAGTTGTGTTTCAGTAAGTAGCGACTTAAAAGTCTCAGGAGACATAAAAAGAGAAACAAATAAGACAGTAATGGAAAGTGTGGAGGTGAACTCATCTGGATTTGAGTAAATGTGTTGAGAAATGTTTGAGTTGATATTGAGATCAATACTATTGACTTTTGATTGAAAGACGAGACAAATCTGAGCTCAGTTTGACACGTTGTTGACGTCTCTTCTCAAACTCTAATGACAGACACATTTGTGACATTTCTGACTCTTTTTCACAGGAGAAACTTTAGAAAGGCAGATGAGAGAAACTTATGAGGATTAACCTCTCTTGTTATTCTCTTTAAGCATTTATTTCCTCAATTCTGTTATAATTTATTTGAAAATCCTGTTGATGTTGTGACTTTTTAAGGAGCACATGAGGAGAATGACGTTTCTTTAAAGTCCCTGTGAACTGGAAGTTGCGATCATTTTTACTTCCATATTCTGACACATTTCCAAGTAATTTAAAAGGAGAAAATGAGTGGGCGTGGCTTGTTTTTTTCCCAGCGAGTTGATTGGATGTGTAAAAATAGCTGTTGCATTGATTTTGAAATGGAAATATCATCAGTCTGACAGTTGAAGGGGAGGAGTTAACGGAGGCTCGTCTAACATGCGTCATCTGATGGATGGATAGTCATTTCAGGACAGGAGTGCATTTTCAGATTTTACATGAAGGACACACTTGATTTAAAAAAAACCGCCCACATTGATAAACTATTTATTATAAACGCTGAAATATTTCATGAAAAAATTATAATTGCCATTTTTGATTTCACTGGGACTTTAACCGATGCCTTGGATTTCAGCCTGTGATGATGCATGTTAACTGTTACTGTATAGAGAAGAACAGTTTGAACAAGTTTAGATGAAAGTCTCTTCATAGACCCTCACTATGTATCATGATATATTTTTTGTCAAGGTGTTGTGGCAGAGCAGTCGGTGTCTTTCTCAGAGGCGCTCAGAATGGCTCCAGATCCTCAGCTGGCCGTCACACCGACTCCAGGAGCTGAAGAGGTATGACCACTCCATAAAACTGCATTTACCCTCTTTAAACCACATGTATGTGTTCAGTACATGTACATAAACACAGCAGCAAACACTGTGACTGTATGTGCTATATCTGCTGTGTTTAGTGTTCCTCAGAGCCATGTTATAAATCTCTGAGACTATAGACACGTGTGTGTGTGTGATATAGACACGTGTTTTCGCTGACATTTTCACGCTGCTGAACACACTCATGTCACATGAATCCAGCGTTTCTGCAGTGTTCTGACCGGCCGGACCCTCTTCACGAGTCACTGAATCTTCATTAAATCTCTCGTTCTCTTGACACACAGAGACACTGTGAAGACAATGACTGGAGCCGGGTCAGACCGGGACGCTGGATTAACACAAGACCTCTTTCATTTACTATCCCCGAAACACACTTCTGACTTCAGACATGCGAGGGATGTTAAGTTTGAGAAGATTTCTTTCTCAAATGACTGAGAGTAGATGAGTGTGTGTGTGTGTGTGTGTGTGTTTCTGCAAATTGTAAGGAGTATCACACTCGTATATGGAGGAAGCTGTGCACACACATGCGTTTCTCTGGGTTCACTCGAGGGATGAGCTGGTAAATGGATGGATCATGTCAAGGGCCAGAAAGCAATTTTGTGAGAAACCGATTCACAATCTTCACTACACAAACCCATCTAGAAAGACCACACACTTCACATTCCTCACCGTCTGACGTGTTCATAATATGATTACGTGGATTCACATTTAAATCTGTCTCAGCGTCTGCTGTCTACTTGGAGCACTTCTTAAGCAGCCTCCTAGTCACCATGATACCTCATATGTGAACAAACTGAAGAAGCTTCATAGTCAGTCATACCAATACTGTATCCGTCCTCAGCTTGGTTTCACAGAATTCTTCTAAATACAGCCCATATACTGTACAGTCGTAAAATGCTCAGCGTAAGAAATGCGCTCTGTTCATTTTTATATTCATGTTTACAATTCCAGTATTAGCCACAGTGCACTGTGTCTCTTATCATGTGACCTGTATGTTGTGTTGTGTATATATGTGGTGTAGGGGTGTCAGTACAGTGTGCAGCTTCATCATTGAGATGTAAATGTTTCACTGAACAGGATGGTCACATCTCTCTCCAGAGGCTGGAAATGAACTGAAGACATTGAAACTGTATTCTATAAAGCACATCTGATGGGTGTATGAAGTTTCTGCGGTGATGGAGAGATTTTTCCTAAGTGATATTAAATCAATCATCTGGACGGGTGTGAAGTGTTTGGTGTATGTTTCTGTGATCTGTATTGATGAGTTTCTGTTCATTGCAGGTTTATGCGCGGATGCTGCAAAGATTCGCTGAGCTGGAGGCAGAAATACTGGAGAACAAACCCGAATGAATCTGAAACATCAATCGGTTCTCTTCTATACAAACATAGATTTACAAACATCATCAGTGTCTTAACCAGGTGATACCTAATCATTCTGAAATCATTTTAAACTCTTATGATTGACTGCAACAAAGAAATGAAAATATGATAATATGATAAAATACATGACGTTACCGGTGTAATAAAACACATCTAGGGGTCGTTCCGGTTCGTTTGAAGCGTTCAATGCATGTCACCTTAACAATAAAAATGTCTGATGAGTTCTCTATTTCGAGTCAGTTTCATCATTAGTGTTTTTGGTAAATATACAGTTCTTGGTTGTGAATGGATGGAGAGGTTTGCACACGCTCACATTGACAGGTTTGTGAAGGAATATGTGAATGTTTCATTAACAGTTGATCTGTGAGAACATGAATCTAATGATCTGTCAGCATCTCTCTCATCTGTTCTCTCTGCTGGTTTTATTCATGTGTATAAGTTGTGTGTCCTTTAGCTTGTGTCATTTTACTATTTATGATCTCACTGTAGTACAATCACATCTCCGGGGCCTTGAGTTGTTGAGGTCAGTTGTGAGAGACACGGATAAAAGTTTCTTTAGATGAACTACAGTAAAACTGAGAAAGATGACACAATCCTTGATGAGAATGTGTTTGTACATTATTAAAAGACAACAAATCACAAAGACAACAAATGTAAATGTTTGACGTGTTAGGCATGTCATTTGTGATATGTGTGATAGTTTCTGTTAATGATGTGTATCCATAGCAACAACATCTCCATATACACTCACCTTAAGGATTATTATGAACACCATACTAATACTGTGTTTGAGCCCCTTTCGCCTTCAGAACTGCCTTAATTCTACGTGGCATTGATTCAACAAGGTGCTGAAAGCATTCTTTAGAAATGTTGGCCCATATTGATAGGATAGCATCTTGCAGTTGATGGAGATTTGTGGGATACACGAAGCTCCCGTTCCACCACATCCCAAAGATGCTCTATTGGGTTGAGATCTGGTGACTGTGGGGGCCATTTTAGTACAGTGAACTCCTTGTCATGTTCAAGAAACCAGTTTGAAATGATTGGAGCTTTGTGACATGGTGCATTATCCTGCTGGAAGTAGCCATCAGAGGATGTGTACATGGTGGTCATAAAGGGATGGACATGGTCAGAAACAATGCTCAGGTAGGCCGTGGCATTTAAACGATGCCCAATTGGCACTAAGGGGCCTAAAGTGTGCCAAGAAAACATCCCCCACACCATTACACCACCACCATTATTACATTAATGAGAAATTAAGAGGTGTTCCTAATAATCCTTTAGGTGAGTGTATCGCAGTAACTGGCTTTCACATAAAAACACAAAGAACATGTGACTGTAAACCCGGATGTTCAAAGTGATTAAATAGTTAAAGTAGTATAAACTTAATTTTATATATCAAATTGTAATAACTTTTCAGTCCCTGTAACTAATTCTTACTTTTCTGTTGATTTAACTTAATTAAATAAAGTTCATTCAAGACGATTTGTTTAAAATGAATTTCAGTTCCCAGCATGCTTTGAGTGAGACTGCATTAGGAAAGTAAAATTTGAAACAAGGTGTTTATTTTATGTGTTTTTTAGGAAGGAAACGCCTTTTTAATGATGAATATTCATTTATCTTGGAAATTTAGACGAGTTTGTTGTATATTTGACTTTTGGGGTTACAATCATTCAGAAGAGCGCTGCTTATGCTTGAGTTTGTGGGAGGTGCCGCAGCAGTCATTCAGGTTTCTTAATATGACCTTTCTATTATTAAGCTCTTAGTCAACAAGTTAGCTTATAAATGTTCCAAATGAAAAATTGATGAGTACAACAAACTCAAAACTTGTTAGTTCTGTTTACTTAAAATTGGGAACTTCATTACTCAAAAGATAAGATGTAACTGATTACCTCAAATCTTTAGAGTTTTCCCATCGATTTTCAGGTTAACAGAAATGCTTTAATTCAATTAATTTTACAGTTGTGTCTTAAAAAGGGACAAATGCCAGTAAAAATGCAGAAGTTTAAAATGCAAGATCTTGTAAAAAACATTATCATGCGAATGAAAATCTGTTATGTAATGAAATGTGATCACTTTTCCTGATCTCTCATAATGTGTTTTTACTCAAAGTTCTGAATTGTCCTGTCGTATAGTATATTTTGTTCCTTTAAAGACACAAACTAACCTTGTTTTTTTTTCAGAAAGCAAAATGAATTCGGGATGTCAGAGAGCGAGTTTGTATCAGTAGATCAGATCAAACTCTTCTGATATTCACTGCACATTCATGTTAAACAACAAAACATCTGAGCCGAGGAACTTTACAGAAAAAAAACAAGAATATCAAATTCATCGTCTGGAGATCTCGGATCAAACACTTCCAGGTAAATTTAATTTGGTTTCATATTTGATTTCTGTTTTCAACTTCACAAACTTTCAGTAGGAGTGATGTTAATACAGAAATCCTGTCAAACATTCTGAAGTATTCATCATGTAATGTTTAGTTTCTATTATAGATGAATTATAACATGCGTTACATTTTGCAGTAAAAATGCTCTGATCACAACTGATTGTTGTGATGTTTAGAGACAGTTTACTTTAATAATACACATGATTATTTTGAATGGTTTATTAGTGTAGATTGAAGTAAAAACATTGTCTTTAAACTTATTGAAATGTAATAAATAGCTCTTTTAATAACTTTAAGATGACATCATCAGGGAAGCCCTCTTCTCCGGTCAGGTTGCATATATAAAGGTAAGTGTCTCCATCATTTATCAAACTTAGAACACAAAAAGATCTGTAATGTTCTTTCTGATGTCCGAGCATGTGTTGTTTAAATGTGTATAGATGAACATTGGTGTGATGCAGAAGTCCTAAACATCACAGCAGTTCAGATATGAATCAGACACACACAGATGGTCACTACAGCAGGGGTCCAGAAAACCTGCTGACTTCAGGACCACAAAGATTCACACCGTCTTCAGTGCTGTTAGATTTGACATCTGTCTGTAGGATTGTTCTGTGGTTAAACCACTTCCATAACTCTGTGTAGTGATGACGGTCATCAACATCACATATACTGTACATACACTACAGCCTCATCTGAGTTTATAAATCAAACAAGTGTTTATATATTAAATCTCTTCTCTTTGATATACGCGAGGATCATTAGTCAGGTTATTGTCTTTATGATGGTTTGTGTGCTTGATGTGACAAAATGAAGAGTACATTTAGAGCGGATGATAAATGTTTATGTGAAGGTCATTGTGTGTTTACAGAGAAAAGGGATTCTCAATAGTATCTGTGGACAAAGAAACGAAAATGAAATGGATGTAAAGGAGTTTAGAAGAACATAGATATAAATGAACATGGAATCATAACATCTTTCTCCACTGGCTACCGGTCAAAGCCCGTATCAGATTCAAGTCACTAATGCTTGCCTACAGGACTATCACTGGATCTGCACCGGCTTACTTTCACTCTCTCCTGCACTCCTACACCCCATCAAGATTCCTGCGTTCAGCAAACCAGCGGCGTCTTGTATTGCCTTCTCATAAGGACAGTAAATCGCTCTCCCGCTCTTTCTCATTCACAACTCCTTCCTGGTGGAACATTCTTCCTAACTCTGTCCGTTCAACCACATCTCTCACAACATTTAAAAAACTACTTAAAACCCATCTCTTCTGTGAATACTTGACAAACAAATGAGAAGAAAAAACTAACTGACCCTTTCTCTCAACAGGTAGTGGTCTAGCTTTTGTTGAAACCAGTAACTTTGTATTGGCACCTAATGTATTATGACTCCTGTATGAACTATCGCTTATTGCTCCTAAACTCTTTGTAAGTCGCTTTGGATAAAAGCGTCTGCTAAATGTCTAAATGTACATGTAAATGTAAATATAACTCAGATCATCTGAGGTCACATTGAGATCTCAGGTTTTAATGGCTCACATTGTTGCAAATATGAGCACAATTTAAGATCTCAATACCATGTCTATGAGAATCTTTTATTATAATATTGACTTTGGAATGCAGAAACTAATGGAGACATTTGTGAGATTTCTGTCAATTTTCAAGGGAGAAAAGCAAAAGTTTCCATTGAATCTCACTGAGGGATTTTGAAATGAGAAGATACTTTTCTTTCTTATGGGTTAAATTGAATCTCTTTATTAATAGTGCTTTGTCCTGTGACACAAACTCTCCTTCACAGTGACTTTACAGAGTTTTATTTCATGTAGAAGTTCTTTGTGAAATAACACCAGTTCAGTTCATTCTCACAGACAGAATCCTTTCATCTTCATTATCTGATGTGGAAGGTTGTGTGGATGCTGAACCTCATAAAATATTTGTTTCTTTGTTTCTTTTCTGATCTCACTCGCTTAAACTTAGCACAGAATGAAACCAGATGCTGTGTGTCACCTACTGGTGATCTGTAACCTGGTTTCCATGGTAACGGGATGCTGATCGGATAAATCTGAGGCCAATAGTCTCGTCCTGTGGTTTCTGATCATCTGATGAATTGGCTCTAAAGTCTCTTTAGTATTTCACTTGTTTCTCAGAAAGTAACGATGTACAGAAACTGGTGATCTCACATGTGTCTCCTTTTAGGTTTCAGATGAGATCTTAACAGTGTCTTAAATTGAGTTTAAATGAGCTAAAATAACAACATCAAAGCTCAGATATCTCAACATTTGTTACATATCTGAGATCTGAGATAGGCTATGCATCAGTGATGGATATTTGTGTGTAACTGTCAAGCAGTGTATCGTGTCGTCTCTCAGTGTGTTTGTATGTAAATCTTGTATGAAATAATCTTCTCTCTTGCATCATACATTTCCAAATCAATAAAAGTGTCCCGTTTGATTTGATTTTGATGCATTAGCATGTCAAGCGCGCGTGAGACGGGCGGGATGCCTTTCTAGATAAATCAACGTCACCGGGTCATGCTGATGCGGCACATTGTATTGTCATAGTGTCAGTTTGAGGAATAACGGACCTCACGGCACCCGCCTCACTCCAGAACCGGCCCGCACGAGTCCGTGTGAGTTCTCACTGATTTATCATCATTGTGTTTGTGTGCGAGAGACATTCTGTTCCTCTCTCTCATGAGCCGCCAGATTCACAATATGCAGTGAAATACATTTCTATTAGACACGCTTGAGCAGACAAACCCTCTGAAACACTTCACGTGTAGCTGATGCACACACATAGAAACTCTCCAAACACTCCTGTGACACACCACAACACTTCATTTAAAAATGATGTTCACTACTGTTGTGTACTTCCCACTGCATACTGTCCCAGAGGAAGATGTTATTGGTGCTCTCAGTTGTTAAGTATTTAAATGAGTCTCCCCGAAATCACATGAGAGTGTAAACACATGAAGAGTCTGGAGGTGGAAATGACTGTAGATCATAGAGGTGAAATCATCTGGATGTGATGAGAAATGTTTGAGATGATATTGAGATCTTCAACTTTTGACTGATCTGAGCTCAGTTTGACACATTGTTGACATCTCTTCTTAAACTCTCATGACACACACATCTGTGACTTTTATGACTTGAGTCAGAGACAAAAAAGTGTCTGCTTGCTCTCCATTTCATCTGATTGATGTCTACGAGAAATGATTGAGATATTAATGAGAGTTTCAGGTTCTGCAATTGTGGGTCAGAGAGCTATAAATATCATCATGACTCGCTCACAGATGAACTTCTAAAAGATGTCAGACTTCATTACATGTTCAATCCATCAGATAACATCCATATGAAGAAAGCTGCTGTATGAGTTTCTCTCAGAGGAAAATATTGATTATTTCATGATGGTGTTAGCTGATTTACTGATAGAAGAGGAAGTATAAGGACTAAAAGCCAGAGCTGATGTATAAGGACACACACACCGGATCTCTGTGTCCTACATGAGCAGTGATGTGGAAACTCATCTTCCACCTTCACCGGTCAAATCTTGTCTTTTAACTCGGCTGTCTTCTGGTAAAATGGTGTTTAGCTTCAAACATCTTTAATTGTGCAATCCACTACACTTGTGAAAATACTATAAAACAAAATGTTACAGATCACATGTTTTTAAAAGTGTGGTTTATATAGCTATATTTTCCAGGTCTCAAAGCATTTGAAACGTGACTGATTTCTCTGCCATGATATCTGGAATGGAAGAAGAAGAAGTTTATTTTTATATAGCGCAGCGCCTTTCCACAAGCTCAAGGTCGCTTTAAAATGAGCACTTTCAAGCCAAAATACATTCTCAAACAACATAGAAATATACAGGACAAGATGCAAGATTATTGATAATACATTTCAAACAGGTATGTTTACAATTGTGTTTTGAAGATGGATAGTGAAGAAGAGTTACGGAGTGATATGGGTTAAGAATTCCATAATCTGGGGGCATTAATACTAAATGACCTTTGACCTGCAGTGGACAGTCTAAACTTGAGGATGCTAAGAAGCCCCAAATCATTAAATGAAAGACTAAATGGATGAAGTTGCAGTCTGTGTTATGAGGCCTCTGGCGTCAACTGTGGTGAATCATGTCTTCAGCTTTAAAGCATTATTCCATGAGCTGTATTTTCTATTCAATTCTAAAAGCTTTATTGTCTATCCCCAACTGGGTAGAAAACTGTCTTTAGACAAAAGGCTCAAACACGCAAACAATACTCATTACAGCAACACATAACATTACATTCATCCCATAAAAATTTAAAATAAAAAAAACACACAAATATATACATTCATTTTAAGGTCCTTTGTAAAATGCCAAATGCAGTTGGGATAAAGGTCTTTTTTACTAAAGGGACCTTATACCGTCTGCCAGAAGGAAGTTACTGGAAAGAACTATACAGAGGATGAGAAGAGTCTCCCACAATAACTAATGCTTTTCTATTTAATGGCACAATAAAAAGATCAGAAAGAGGTGTTTGTCTCTCACTAATTATCTTACTCGCCACATTGATAATCCTCAAAAGTTTGCTAATATTAAGCTGCGAATAACTCTCCTCTGTCCAAACTGTGATATAGTTAACTAATTTAAGGTACGTATGTAATGACTGAATATCCTTTACACATCCCACTAATGCCATATCATCTGCATATTTAATAAACATCAGATTATTATTATCACAGGTCCTTTCATTTATATAAACAGAAAATAAAATTGGTGATAAAATACACCCCTGTGGAAGGCCTGCGTTTAAAACCACATTTTCAGACTTTTGCCATTTATCAATACATCCTGTGCACGGTCCCGTAAAAAACTGTGAATCCATAAAATAAGAGTTTGGTGCACCTGCAACTCCTCCAGCCGCCTCAAAAGAATATTTATGTTCACAGTTTTAAAAGCGGAGGAAATATCCATAAATAAAATCCTAACACAACAAGGTACCTTACCAATTTGTCCATTAGAGTAAGGGTGGCATTTTCAACTCCTCTGCAAGGTAAACTGAAGAGGATGCAATGTCCCAATCATTGTGCGGGAGAGTTGTTGACAAACCTCTCCCTCCATACACTTACAGATCACAGATGTTAAAGCCACTGGTCTATAGTCAATAGGATCCTTAGCATGTGCCTTTTTTGGCAGTAGAATAATAGTTCCCTCTTTCCAGCCCTGAGGTACGAAATTTCAATCTAACGACAGCTGAATAAGATGTTTACACTCCTTTCCCTTTATTCCATCAGGCCCTGCTGTCTTTGAGGTTTAATGCGTAATAAAACCTTTCCACTGTGTTTTCCTCGATTGTTAGAGGGGGAAATACAGGAATCCCTGTATGAGTCCATTTCTCGTCAGATTTATTATCAAAACTAGCATTGATCTGATTCAGTTCAGTGGCAAAACAAACTGAATCAAGACACTGAATGTTGTGTTGCACTGATCCTCCCCATCATACTATTTAGGCCTTGCCAGGTCAACCGCGCATTTCCCACTTTGAACTTTTCCTCAACCTTCTGTTTGTACGGCAATTTATCCTTTCTAGTTTTTTGCTTGAATTCTTTTTGCAAGAGGTTAATCCAAGGTTTGTTATTATGGTAACATTTTACACGTTTCACAGGAATAACACTGTGCACACAAAAATACAAATACCCAGAAATGGAAGCATTTAACATATCAACATCATTTTCACAGTCCTTTAAAAATTCATTCCAATCTGTTACTTCGAAACATCCTTTTAATGTTTCAGTGGAATCAAAGTCCTATACCTGAAAAGACCTGGTTTGCACTGAGGCAAGAGAAGAACAGATATGATCAGATCGACCCCGAGGGGGACGTACCTTAGAGATATAAGCATCAGGTATATTTCTATAGCAGAGATGCAATGTTTTAACCAGGCTAGTTGCAGATGTGACATATTGCTCCAGGTTTGGCAAAAGTTTCGTAACATCGCATTGATTAAAATCACCAAGCAGAGGCTGATCACCAACTCCGTTTGCAGTGTTATTAAACGTGTCGGCAATAGCAAGCAGAAAATCAGGTCCCGGGACATAAACCAGTATCACTGTAATTTGGGTAAATTCTGGTGGAAGATAATTCCACAGACTTTCATGTTACTTCTCATCTTCATCACTCTCATGTGTAAATAATAAGTGTATGGATGGATCTTCCCATGTCATATATTCATGCACACCGCTGATATAGCGCTAAATGCGCTTTCATGTGCTTGTTTATTTAGTAGAATATGATACTGACGTTTACAGTTTCTGTCCTGTCTATGGTATCAGAGGGGACGTCCTGTTCAGGTTTGTTTGTTTGTTGTTAATATGTCTTTACAGTATGTGACTGAGAGATACAGTACTGTAACCTCTCCATCAGAAACTCATCTCGACTCATCTGATGTCTCCGAGCCAAACGCACATGCTGAGCTTCTGAAACACATCTAGTGTTTGTTTATCACCACTGTTAGCAGGAGTGAGAAGAGAGAAACTGATATGACGCTCATTAATACTGAGATTTTTTTGTGAGTGTTTTTGGATAGTTTTTATAGTTAAACATGTGCGTTTGTGTGTAAATTTGTAAATTTAATTGTTCTATGCTCTGTCACAACCTAAACTTTTTTCATGTCTTTTAAAAGAAGAAAAAGCCCTCTTTAGTTCTGGTGTGAAGCACAAAGCAGATGTTTGCTGGTCAATGAGAGAAAACAAGGATCATTGCGGTCATGTCGCTCATGTGACTCATGTGCTATATACAGGTCTTCTGAAGACATACAAGAGCTTTTATATTATGTTTAAAAGAACATTGTTTGTTTTCAAGACTGATGACATCACACCAGGTGTTTGTTCCCACAGAAACGAGATTGATTCGTTTAGAAGTTTCTAGTCCGTGAGATTTTCTCCAAACCCCAGACTGAACGCTTCTTTAGGATCCTGAATATGACGATACCGCTGTGATGAACTAAAGAGGTCTCTAGAAAGACAAGCATCCGTCCAGACGCTGTCAGAGAGGTGTGGGGTGATGTGGAGGACATGCGGGCGTGTCTGCGTTTAACATGACAGATGACTGTAGACGCGTGTACAATAATGACCCTCATTACCCTGTTGAGTCTTTGACTTGCCTTGTTTTACCGGCTTGAGCCCGATGAGCCCGGCGCATTAACACCATTAAGACGCCCCTTAACCTTCTCATCCACTGACCTACATGAGCCGAGAGAGACCTTCATGTGACTGATGGCCATTATCAGAGGTGACTCTCTCTCTCTCTCTCTCTCTCTCTCTGTGTGTGTGTGTGTGTTACCCCAGATGACCGACCATGTGTGTGACACTTTGTATCAAATGGCCAGAGGTGATACGTATATAATTTAAAATCGAGCTGTTTTATATCTTCACCATGTTTGTTGGTGTCCGGCCACTTGTTGTTAGTTTTAATATGTTTTCTGCTGGAGGAAACAAGGACACATGGAGGAAGAGGTGAATGGTGATATTGTGTCGTCTGTCTGGATTGTGAGCGAGAGATTGGCATTAAAGTTTTAAAAGCTTGTGCAGCTGTTTTTTCACCGCAGTATTTGTGCTGGAAGTTTTGGGCATTAAACATTTATGTCACTGTGACACTAGTGAGGGGATTGACTTTTGAGTTTTATTTAAAGGTGCAGAACACCACAGTACAGAATGAGTAGAATCACATCATCTCATGTGTGTCTCAGTATGATCTACTTTCACTCCAGTGATGTTTAGTTTCATGAGCAGAACTTATTTATTCCTTTTATTAAGTCATCACATGTTTTTGTGTTAGTCACAATATAGAAATTCATACAACTGTTATGTTTGTGATCCACATTAGAAGCACACAGTAGTAAATGATAACATGTTTTTCTGTGAGACTTTTAATCTGAATCAATAGGTCGAGTTTCACTGATGGCTGGTTAACATTTCTAACTTTGTAGTTTCCCATAAAGAACAGTAATAAGATTATAATGCTGACAGCATTAGCCTAATGTACAATAAGATCTTGACATTTCATTTTTAGGTTCACATGAGGAAGGTAATTGATTCTCAATGGCCTATTAATGCTTTTGGAAAGCAGCATGAAGCCGTCGTAACATTAACCGGCCGTACTGCAGAATGATTTCCACTTTGCGTCGTGATCAATGATTATTGTGAGGAATTTTAAAAGGTTTTTTGGGGGGCTAAATAATTGATGTGTTTAGCTTATTATGCACTTCAAAAGTTCAATATTTTTTCATTCAATTCTATCTGGTGGGGCATCAGATGAGGATGAATGTAATGTGCTCACTTCATCTCATTCATCAAAATAAAAACTTCATAAGCAGGTGAAGATATCGTCAGCCTGACATGAACGTTGTGTCACATTTCCATTCAAAATCTTACACGTGTGATCTCTGTTAACGGTGGTGTTAAAAATCTCATTACTAAACATGACCGCATGCTGTAAATTGTTGAGGACAAAAGGATAAGTTGGAACAGAATCTCATGATGTGTGTCTGTCATGGGTTTTCTGTGACTTTGATCATTATTGTTACATGTGCAGTTTTTGTGATGTTAACAGACTTTTATTTTGTCACAATGACTGCAGGTGAGGATGCATCATGCCAGCTGATGTTGTGGTACCTACAGCACATCTTGTCCAGTGTGTAAGGGGCGATGTGGTGGACAGAGGGCTTGGCCAATGGAACCATATCATTCCACATTATACACGCACAAAATCGGTACTCCCCTGTGCAATTGCGGTTGGAACATTTTTAAACTTTGAAATGCGGAAGGCATTGATTATTATTATTTATACATTTAACAAACTTCTTTGTGTGGAAGATAAAAGGCAGGCAGTCCGTACATGTCATTGATGATGCTCTATGGGTCACCAGTACTGTTGCATGTTCTTGTGATGCTGTATGACTAGGGATCATCTTGTTATGCTCTATTGCAATGAATTTGCATTATTTTTGCTTGTTTTTGTTATGCTGTGTTTTTTTCTCAATGGTTTGTGTGATTTCACACGCAAGAAAACATTAATACTGAAAATAACACCGTATTTAAAGCAAAAGTACCCTAACCCACACGCAAGAAAACATTTATACTGAAAATAACACCGTATTTAAAGCAAAAGTACCCTAACCCACACGCAAGAAAACATTTATACTGAAAATAACACCGTATTTAAAGCAAAAGTACCCTAACCCACACGCAAGAAAACATTTATACTGAAAATAACACCGTATTTAAAGCAAAAGTACCCTAACCCACACGCAAGAAAACATTTATACTGAAAATAACACCGTATTTAAAGCAAAAGTACCCTAACCCACACGCAAGAAAACATTTATACTGAAAATAACACCGTATTTAAAGCAAAAGTACCCTAACCCACACGCAAGAAAACATTAATACTGAAAATAACACCGTATTTAAAGCAAAAGTACCCTAACCCACACGCAAGAAAACATTAATACTGAAAATAACACCGTATTTAAAGCAAAAGTACCCTAACCCACACGCAAGAAAACATTTATACTGAAAATAACGCCGTATTTAAAGCAAAAGTACCCTAACCCACACGCAAGAAAACATTTATACTGAAAATAACGCCGTATTTAAAGCAAAAGTACCCTAACCCACACGCAAGAAAACATTTATACTGAAAATAACACCGTATTTAAAGCAAAAGTACCCTAACCCACACGCAAGAAAACATTAATACTGAAAATAACGCCGTATTTAAAGCAAAAGTACCCTAACCCACACGCAAGAAAACATTTATACTGAAAATAACGCCGTATTTAAAGCAAAAGTACCCTAACCCACACGCAAGAAAACATTTATACTGAAAATAACGCCGTATTTAAAGCAAAAGTACCCTAACCCACACGCAAGAAAACATTTATACTGAAAATAACGCCGTATTTAAAGCAAAAGTACCCTAACCCACACGCAAGAAAACATTTATACTGAAAATAACGCCGTATTTAAAGCAAAAGTACCCTAACCCACACGCAAGAAAACATTTATACTGAAAATAACGCCGTATTTAAAGCAAAAGTACCCTAACCCACACGCAAGAAAACATTTATACTGAAAATAACACCGTATTTAAAGCAAAAGTACCCTAACCCACACGCAAGAAAACATTTATACTGAAAATAACGCCGTATTTAAAGCAAAAGTACCCTAACCCACACGCAAGAAAACATTTATACTGAAAATAACACCGTATTTAAAGCAAAAGTACCCTAACCCACACGCAAGAAAACATTTATACTGAAAATAACACCGTATTTAAAGCAAAAGTACCCTAACCCACACGCAAGAAAACATTAATACTGAAAATAACACCGTATTTAAAGCAAAAGTACCCTAACCCACACGCAAGAAAACATTAATACTGAAAATAACACCGTATTTAAAGCAAAAGTACCCTAACCCACACGCAAGAAAACATTAATACTGAAAATAACACCGTATTTAAAGCAAAAGTACCCTAACCCACACGCAAGAAAACATTAATACTGAAAATAACACCGTATTTAAAGCAAAAGTACCCTAACCCACACGCAAGAAAACATTTATACTGAAAATAACACCGTATTTAAAGCAAAAGTACCCTAACCCACACGCAAGAAAACATTTATACTGAAAATAACACCGTATTTAAAGCAAAAGTACCCTAACCCACACGCAAGAAAACATTTATACTGAAAATAACACCGTATTTAAAGCAAAAGTACCCTAACCCACACGCAAGAAAACATTAATACTGAAAATAACACCGTATTTAAAGCAAAAGTACCCTAACCCACACGCAAGAAAACATTAATACTGAAAATAACACCGTATTTAAAGCAAAAGTACCCTAACCCACACGCAAGAAAACATTAATACTGAAAATAACACCGTATTTAAAGCAAAAGTACCCTAACCCACACGCAAGAAAACATTTATACTGAAAATAACACCGTATTTAAAGCAAAAGTACCCTAACCCACACGCAAGAAAACATTTATACTGAAAATAACACCGTATTTAAAGCAAAAGTACCCTAACCCACACGCAAGAAAACATTTATACTGAAAATAACACCGTATTTAAAGCAAAAGTACCCTAACCCACACGCAAGAAAACATTTATACTGAAAATAACACCGTATTTAAAGCAAAAGTACCCTAACCCACACGCAAGAAAACATTTATACTGAAAATAACACCGTATTTAAAGCAAAAGTACCCTAACCCACACGCAAGAAAACATTAATACTGAAAATAACACCGTATTTAAAGCAAAAGTACCCTAACCCACACGCAAGAAAACATTAATACTGAAAATAACACCGTATTTAAAGCAAAAGTACCCTAACCCACACGCAAGAAAACATTTATACTGAAAATAACACCGTATTTAAAGCAAAAGTACCCTAACCCACACGCAAGAAAACATTTATACTGAAAATAACACCGTATTTAAAGCAAAAGTACCCTAACCCACACGCAAGAAAACATTTATACTGAAAATAACACCGTATTTAAAGCAAAAGTACCCTAACCCACACGCAAGAAAACATTTATACTGAAAATAACACCGTATTTAAAGCAAAAGTACCCTAACCCACACGCAAGAAAACATTAATACTGAAAATAACACCGTATTTAAAGCAAAAGTACCCTAACCCACACGCAAGAAAACATTAATACTGAAAATAACACCGTATTTAAAGCAAAAGTACCCTAACCCACACGCAAGAAAACATTTATACTGAAAATAACACCGTATTTAAAGCAAAAGTACCCTAACCCACACGCAAGAAAACATTTATACTGAAAATAACACCGTATTTAAAGCAAAAGTACCCTAACCCACACGCAAGAAAACATTAATACTGAAAATAACACCGTATTTAAAGCAAAAGTACCCTAACCCACACGCAAGAAAACATTTATACTGAAAATAACACCGTATTTAAAGCAAAAGTACCCTAACCCACACGCAAGAAAACATTTATACTGAAAATAACACCGTATTTAAAGCAAAAGTACCCTAACCCACACGCAAGAAAACATTAATACTGAAAATAACACCGTATTTAAAGCAAAAGTACCCTAACCCACACGCAAGAAAACATTTATACTGAAAATAACACCGTATTTAAAGCAAAAGTACCCTAACCCACACGCAAGAAAACATTTATACTGAAAATAACACCGTATTTAAAGCAAAAGTACCCTAACCCACACGCAAGAAAACATTTATACTGAAAATAACACCGTATTTAAAGCAAAAGTACCCTAACCCACACGCAAGAAAACATTTATACTGAAAATAACACCGTATTTAAAGCAAAAGTACCCTAACCCACACGCAAGAAAACATTAATACTGAAAATAACACCGTATTTAAAGCAAAAGTACCCTAACCCACACGCAAGAAAACATTTATACTGAAAATAACACCGTATTTAAAGCAAAAGTACCCTAACCCACACGCAAGAAAACATTAATACTGAAAATAACACCGTATTTAAAGCAAAAGTACCCTAACCCACACGCAAGAAAACATTTATACTGAAAATAACACCGTATTTAAAGCAAAAGTACCCTAACCCACACGCAAGAAAACATTTATACTGAAAATAACACCGTATTTAAAGCAAAAGTACCCTAACCCACACGCAAGAAAACATTTATACTGAAAATAACACCGTATTTAAAGCAAAAGTACCCTAACCCACACGCAAGAAAACATTTATACTGAAAATAACACCGTATTTAAAGCAAAAGTACCCTAACCCACACGCAAGAAAACATTTATACTGAAAATAACACCGTATTTAAAGCAAAAGTACCCTAACCCACACGCAAGAAAACATTTATACTGAAAATAACACCGTATTTAAAGCAAAAGTACCCTAACCCACACGCAAGAAAACATTAATACTGAAAATAACACCGTATTTAAAGCAAAAGTACCCTAACCCACACGCAAGAAAACATTTATACTGAAAATAACACCGTATTTAAAGCAAAAGTACCCTAACCCACACGCAAGAAAACATTTATACTGAAAATAACACCGTATTTAAAGCAAAAGTACCCTAACCCACACGCAAGAAAACATTTATACTGAAAATAACACCGTATTTAAAGCAAAAGTACCCTAACCCACACGCAAGAAAACATTAATACTGAAAATAACACCGTATTTAAAGCAAAAGTACCCTAACCCACACGCAAGAAAACATTAATACTGAAAATAACACCGTATTTAAAGCAAAAGTACCCTAACCCACACGCAAGAAAACATTTATACTGAAAATAACACCGTATTTAAAGCAAAAGTACCCTAACCCACACGCAAGAAAACATTTATACTGAAAATAACACCGTATTTAAAGCAAAAGTACCCTAACCCACACGCAAGAAAACATTTATACTGAAAATAACACCGTATTTAAAGCAAAAGTACCCTAACCCACACGCAAGAAAACATTTATACTGAAAATAACACCGTATTTAAAGCAAAAGTACCCTAACCCACACGCAAGAAAACATTAATACTGAAAATAACACCGTATTTAAAGCAAAAGTACCCTAACCCACACGCAAGAAAACATTTATACTGAAAATAACACCGTATTTAAAGCAAAAGTACCCTAACCCACACGCAAGAAAACATTTATACTGAAAATAACACCGTATTTAAAGCAAAAGTACCCTAACCCACACGCAAGAAAACATTTATACTGAAAATAACACCGTATTTAAAGCAAAAGTACCCTAACCCACACGCAAGAAAACATTAATACTGAAAATAACACCGTATTTAAAGCAAAAGTACCCTAACCCACACGCAAGAAAACATTTATACTGAAAATAACACCGTATTTAAAGCAAAAGTACCCTAACCCACACGCAAGAAAACATTAATACTGAAAATAACACCGTATTTAAAGCAAAAGTACCCTAACCCACACGCAAGAAAACATTAATACTGAAAATAACACCGTATTTAAAGCAAAAGTACCCTAACCCACACGCAAGAAAACATTTATACTGAAAATAACACCGTATTTAAAGCAAAAGTACCCTAACCCACACGCAAGAAAACATTTATACTGAAAATAACACCGTATTTAAAGCAAAAGTACCCTAACCCACACGCAAGAAAACATTTATACTGAAAATAACACCGTATTTAAAGCAAAAGTACCCTAACCCACACGCAAGAAAACATTTATACTGAAAATAACACCGTATTTAAAGCAAAAGTACCCTAACCCACACGCAAGAAAACATTTATACTGAAAATAACACCGTATTTAAAGCAAAAGTACCCTAACCCACACGCAAGAAAACATTAATACTGAAAATAACACCGTATTTAAAGCAAAAGTACCCTAACCCACACGCAAGAAAACATTTATACTGAAAATAACACCGTATTTAAAGCAAAAGTACCCTAACCCACACGCAAGAAAACATTTATACTGAAAATAACACCGTATTTAAAGCAAAAGTACCCTAACCCACACGCAAGAAAACATTAATACTGAAAATAACACCGTATTTAAAGCAAAAGTACCCTAACCCACACGCAAGAAAACATTAATACTGAAAATAACACCGTATTTAAAGCAAAAGTACCCTAACCCACACGCAAGAAAACATTTATACTGAAAATAACACCGTATTTAAAGCAAAAGTACCCTAACCCACACGCAAGAAAACATTTATACTGAAAATAACACCGTATTTAAAGCAAAAGTACCCTAACCCACACGCAAGAAAACATTAATACTGAAAATAACACCGTATTTAAAGCAAAAGTACCCTAACCCACACGCAAGAAAACATTTATACTGAAAATAACACCGTATTTAAAGCAAAAGTACCCTAACCCACACGCAAGAAAACATTAATACTGAAAATAACACCGTATTTAAAGCAAAAGTACCCTAACCCACACGCAAGAAAACATTTATACTGAAAATAACACCGTATTTAAAGCAAAAGTACCCTAACCCACACGCAAGAAAACATTAATACTGAAAATAACACCGTATTTAAAGCAAAAGTACCCTAACCCACACGCAAGAAAACATTTATACTGAAAATAACACCGTATTTAAAGCAAAAGTACCCTAACCCACACGCAAGAAAACATTTATACTGAAAATAACACCGTATTTAAAGCAAAAGTACCCTAACCCACACGCAAGAAAACATTTATACTGAAAATAACACCGTATTTAAAGCAAAAGTACCCTAACCCACACGCAAGAAAACATTTATACTGAAAATAACACCGTATTTAAAGCAAAAGTACCCTAACCCACACGCAAGAAAACATTTATACTGAAAATAACACCGTATTTAAAGCAAAAGTACCCTAACCCACACGCAAGAAAACATTTATACTGAAAATAACACCGTATTTAAAGCAAAAGTACCCTAACCCACACGCAAGAAAACATTTATACTGAAAATAACACCGTATTTAAAGCAAAAGTACCCTAACCCACACGCAAGAAAACATTTATACTGAAAATAACACCGTATTTAAAGCAAAAGTACCCTAACCCACACGCAAGAAAACATTATACTGAAAATAACACCGTATTTAAAGCAAAAGTACCCTAACCCACACGCAAGAAAACATTAATACTGAAAATAACACCGTATTTAAAGCAAAAGTACCCTAACCCACACGCAAGAAAACATTAATACTGAAAATAACACCGTATTTAAAGCAAAAGTACCCTAACCCACACGCAAGAAAACATTTATACTGAAAATAACACCGTATTTAAAGCAAAAGTACCCTAACCCACACGCAAGAAAACATTTATACTGAAAATAACACCGTATTTAAAGCAAAAGTACCCTAACCCACACGCAAGAAAACATTAATACTGAAAATAACACCGTATTTAAAGCAAAAGTACCCTAACCCACACGCAAGAAAACATTTATACTGAAAATAACACCGTATTTAAAGCAAAAGTACCCTAACCCACACGCAAGAAAACATTTATACTGAAAATAACACCGTATTTAAAGCAAAAGTACCCTAACCCACACGCAAGAAAACATTTATACTGAAAATAACACCGTATTTAAAGCAAAAGTACCCTAACCCACACGCAAGAAAACATTTATACTGAAAATAACACCGTATTTAAAGCAAAAGTACCCTAACCCACACGCAAGAAAACATTTATACTGAAAATAACACCGTATTTAAAGCAAAAGTACCCTAACCCACACGCAAGAAAACATTAATACTGAAAATAACACCGTATTTAAAGCAAAAGTACCCTAACCCACACGCAAGAAAACATTTATACTGAAAATAACACCGTATTTAAAGCAAAAGTACCCTAACCCACACGCAAGAAAACATTTATACTGAAAATAACACCGTATTTAAAGCAAAAGTACCCTAACCCACACGCAAGAAAACATTAATACTGAAAATAACACCGTATTTAAAGCAAAAGTACCCTAACCCACACGCAAGAAAACATTTATACTGAAAATAACACCGTATTTAAAGCAAAAGTACCCTAACCCACACGCAAGAAAACATTAATACTGAAAATAACACCGTATTTAAAGCAAAAGTACCCTAACCCACACGCAAGAAAACATTTATACTGAAAATAACACCGTATTTAAAGCAAAAGTACCCTAACCCACACGCAAGAAAACATTTATACTGAAAATAACACCGTATTTAAAGCAAAAGTACCCTAACCCACACGCAAGAAAACATTAATACTGAAAATAACACCGTATTTAAAGCAAAAGTACCCTAACCCACACGCAAGAAAACATTAATACTGAAAATAACACCGTATTTAAAGCAAAAGTACCCTAACCCACACGCAAGAAAACATTTATACTGAAAATAACACCGTATTTAAAGCAAAAGTACCCTAACCCACACGCAAGAAAACATTAATACTGAAAATAACACCGTATTTAAAGCAAAAGTACCCTAACCCACACGCAAGAAAACATTTATACTGAAAATAACACCGTATTTAAAGCAAAAGTACCCTAACCCACACGCAAGAAAACATTATACTGAAAATAACACCGTATTTAAAGCAAAAGTACCCTAACCCACACGCAAGAAAACATTAATACTGAAAATAACACCGTATTTAAAGCAAAAGTACCCTAACCCACACGCAAGAAAACATTAATACTGAAAATAACACCGTATTTAAAGCAAAAGTACCCTAACCCACACGCAAGAAAACATTAATACTGAAAATAACACCGTATTTAAAGCAAAAGTACCCTAACCCACACGCAAGAAAACATTAATACTGAAAATAACACCGTATTTAAAGCAAAAGTACCCTAACCCACACGCAAGAAAACATTAATACTGAAAATAACACCGTATTTAAAGCAAAAGTACCCTAACCCACACGCAAGAAAACATTAATACTGAAAATAACACCGTATTTAAAGCAAAAGTACCCTAACCCACACGCAAGAAAACATTTATACTGAAAATAACACCGTATTTAAAGCAAAAGTACCCTAACCCACACGCAAGAAAACATTATACTGAAAATAACACCGTATTTAAAGCAAAAGTACCCTAACCCACACGCAAGAAAACATTAATACTGAAAATAACACCGTATTTAAAGCAAAAGTACCCTAACCCACACGCAAGAAAACATTATACTGAAAATAACACCGTATTTAAAGCAAAAGTACCCTAACCCACACGCAAGAAAACATTTATACTGAAAATAACACCGTATTTAAAGCAAAAGTACCCTAACCCACACGCAAGAAAACATTTATACTGAAAATAACACCGTATTTAAAGCAAAAGTACCCTAACCCACACGCAAGAAAACATTAATACTGAAAATAACACCGTATTTAAAGCAAAAGTACCCTAACCCACACGCAAGAAAACATTTATACTGAAAATAACACCGTATTTAAAGCAAAAGTACCCTAACCCACACGCAAGAAAACATTTATACTGAAAATAACACCGTATTAAAGCAAAAGTACCCTAACCCACACGCAAGAAAACATTTATACTGAAAATAACACCGTATTTAAAGCAAAAGTACCCTAACCCACACGCAAGAAAACATTAATACTGAAAATAACACCGTATTTAAAGCAAAAGTACCCTAACCCACACGCAAGAAAACATTAATACTGAAAATAACACCGTATTTAAAGCAAAAGTACCCTAACCCACACGCAAGAAAACATTTATACTGAAAATAACACCGTATTTAAAGCAAAAGTACCCTAACCCACACGCAAGAAAACATTTATACTGAAAATAACACCGTATTTAAAGCAAAAGTACCCTAACCCACACGCAAGAAAACATTAATACTGAAAATAACACCGTATTTAAAGCAAAAGTACCCTAACCCACACGCAAGAAAACATTAATACTGAAAATAACACCGTATTTAAAGCAAAAGTACCCTAACCCACACGCAAGAAAACATTAATACTGAAAATAACACCGTATTTAAAGCAAAAGTACCCTAACCCACACGCAAGAAAACATTAATACTGAAAATAACACCGTATTTAAAGCAAAAGTACCCTAACCCACACGCAAGAAAACATTTATACTGAAAATAACACCGTATTTAAAGCAAAAGTACCCTAACCCACACGCAAGAAAACATTTATACTGAAAATAACACCGTATTTAAAGCAAAAGTACCCTAACCCACACGCAAGAAAACATTAATACTGAAAATAACACCGTATTTAAAGCAAAAGTACCCTAACCCACACGCAAGAAAACATTTATACTGAAAATAACACCGTATTTAAAGCAAAAGTACCCTAACCCACACGCAAGAAAACATTTATTACTGAAAATAACACCGTATTTAAAGCAAAAGTACCCTAACCCACACGCAAGAAAACATTTATACTGAAATAACACCGTATTTAAAGCAAAAGTACCCTAACCCACTCGCAAGAAAACATTTAATACTGAAAATAACACCGTAATTAAAGCAAAAGTACCCTAACCCACACGCAAGAAAACATTAATACTGAAAATAACACCGTATTTAAAGCAAAAGTACCCTAACCCACACGCAAGAAAACATTATACTGAAAATAACACCGTATTTAAAGCAAAAGTACCCTAACCCACACGCAAGAAAACATTAATACTGAAAATAACACCGTATTTAAAGCAAAAGTACCCTAACCCACACGCAAGAAAACATTAATACTGAAAATAACACCGTATTTAAAGCAAAAGTACCCTAACCCACACGCAAGAAAACATTAATACTGAAAATAACACCGTATTTAAAGCAAAAGTACCCTAACCCACACGCAAGAAAACATTTATACTGAAAATAACACCGTATTTAAAGCAAAAGTACCCTAACCCACACGCAAGAAAACATTAATACTGAAAATAACACCGTATTTAAAGCAAAAGTACCCTAACCCACACGCAAGAAAACATTTATACTGAAAATAACACCGTATTTAAAGCAAAAGTACCCTAACCCACACGCAAGAAAACATTTATACTGAAAATAACACCGTATTTAAAGCAAAAGTACCCTAACCCACACGCAAGAAAACATTATACTGAAAATAACACCGTATTTAAAGCAAAAGTACCCTAACCCACACGCAAGAAAACATTTATACTGAAAATAACACCGTATTTAAAGCAAAAGTACCCTAACCCACACGCAAGAAAACATTTATACTGAAAATAACACCGTATTTAAAGCAAAAGTACCCTAACCCACACGCAAGAAAACATTATACTGAAAATAACACCGTATTTAAAGCAAAAGTACCCTAACCCACACGCAAGAAAACATTAATACTGAAAATAACACCGTATTTAAAGCAAAAGTACCCTAACCCACACGCACGAAAACATTAATACTGAAAATAACACCGTATTTAAAGCAAAAGTACCCTAACCCACACGCAAGAAAACATTAATACTGAAAATAACACCGTATTTAAAGCAAAAGTACCCTAACCCACACGCAAGAAAACATTTATACTGAAAATAACACCGTATTTAAAGCAAAAGTACCCTAACCCACACGCAAGAAAACATTAATACTGAAAATAACACCGTATTTAAAGCAAAAGTACCCTAACCCACACGCAAGAAAACATTTATACTGAAAATAACACCGTATTTAAAGCAAAAGTACCCTAACCCACACGCAAGAAAACATTAATACTGAAAATAACACCGTATTTAAAGCAAAAGTACCCTAACCCACACGCAAGAAAACATTTATACTGAAAATAACACCGTATTTAAAGCAAAAGTACCCTAACCCACACGCAAGAAAACATTTATACTGAAAATAACACCGTATTTAAAGCAAAAGTACCCTAACCCACACGCAAGAAAACATTTATACTGAAAATAACACCGTATTTAAAGCAAAAGTACCCTAACCCACACGCAAGAAAACATTTATACTGAAAATAACACCGTATTTAAAGCAAAAGTACCCTAACCCACACGCAAGAAAACATTTATACTGAAAATAACACCGTATTTAAAGCAAAAGTACCCTAACCCACACGCAAGAAAACATTATACTGAAAATAACACCGTATTTAAAGCAAAAGTACCCTAACCCACACGCAAGAAAACATTTATACTGAAAATAACACCGTATTTAAAGCAAAAGTACCCTAACCCACACGCAAGAAAACATTTATACTGAAAATAACACCGTATTTAAAGCAAAAGTACCCTAACCCACACGCAAGAAAACATTTATACTGAAAATAACACCGTATTTAAAGCAAAAGTACCCTAACCCACACGCAAGAAAACATTAATACTGAAAATAACACCGTATTTAAAGCAAAAGTACCCTAACCCACACGCAAGAAAACATTTATACTGAAAATAACACCGTATTTAAAGCAAAAGTACCCTAACCCACACGCAAGAAAACATTAATACTGAAAATAACACCGTATTTAAAGCAAAAGTACCCTAACCCACACGCAAGAAAACATTTATACTGAAAATAACACCGTATTTAAAGCAAAAGTACCCTAACCCACACGCAAGAAAACATTATACTGAAAATAACACCGTATTTAAAGCAAAAGTACCCTAACCCACACGCAAGAAAACATTAATACTGAAAATAACACCGTATTTAAAGCAAAAGTACCCTAACCCACACGCAAGAAAACATTAATACTGAAAATAACACCGTATTTAAAGCAAAAGTACCCTAACCCACACGCAAGAAAACATTATACTGAAAATAACACCGTATTTAAAGCAAAAGTACCCTAACCCACACGCAAGAAAACATTAATACTGAAAATAACACCGTATTTAAAGCAAAAGTACCCTAACCCACACGCAAGAAAACATTTATACTGAAAATAACACCGTATTTAAAGCAAAAGTACCCTAACCCACACGCAAGAAAACATTAATACTGAAAATAACACCGTATTTAAAGCAAAAGTACCCTAACCCACACGCAAGAAAACATTAATACTGAAAATAACACCGTATTTAAAGCAAAAGTACCCTAACCCACACGCAAGAAAACATTAATACTGAAAATAACACCGTATTTAAAGCAAAAGTACCCTAACCCACACGCAAGAAAACATTAATACTGAAAATAACACCGTATTTAAAGCAAAAGTACCCTAACCCACACGCAAGAAAACATTTATACTGAAAATAACACCGTATTTAAAGCAAAAGTACCCTAACCCACACGCAAGAAAACATTTATACTGAAAATAACACCGTATTTAAAGCAAAAGTACCCTAACCCACACGCAAGAAAACATTTATACTGAAAATAACACCGTATTTAAAGCAAAAGTACCCTAACCCACACGCAAGAAAACATTAATACTGAAAATAACACCGTATTTAAAGCAAAAGTACCCTAACCCACACGCAAGAAAACATTAATACTGAAAATAACACCGTATTTAAAGCAAAAGTACCCTAACCCACACGCAAGAAAACATTAATACTGAAAATAACACCGTATTTAAAGCAAAAGTACCCTAACCCACACGCAAGAAAACATTTATACTGAAAATAACACCGTATTTAAAGCAAAAGTACCCTAACCCACACGCAAGAAAACATTTATACTGAAAATAACACCGTATTTAAAGCAAAAGTACCCTAACCCACACGCAAGAAAACATTAATACTGAAAATAACACCGTATTTAAAGCAAAAGTACCCTAACCCACACGCAAGAAAACATTTATACTGAAAATAACACCGTATTTAAAGCAAAAGTACCCTAACCCACACGCAAGAAAACATTTATACTGAAAATAACACCGTATTTAAAGCAAAAGTACCCTAACCCACACGCAAGAAAACATTTATACTGAAAATAACACCGTATTTAAAGCAAAAGTACCCTAACCCACACGCAAGAAAACATTTATACTGAAAATAACACCGTATTTAAAGCAAAAGTACCCTAACCCACACGCAAGAAAACATTAATACTGAAAATAACACCGTATTTAAAGCAAAAGTACCCTAACCCACACGCAAGAAAACATTTATACTGAAAATAACACCGTATTTAAAGCAAAAGTACCCTAACCCACACGCAAGAAAACATTAATACTGAAAATAACACCGTATTTAAAGCAAAAGTACCCTAACCCACACGCAAGAAAACATTTATACTGAAAATAACACCGTATTTAAAGCAAAAGTACCCTAACCCACACGCAAGAAAACATTATACTGAAAATAACACCGTATTTAAAGCAAAAGTACCCTAACCCACACGCAAGAAAACATTTATACTGAAAATAACACCGTATTTAAAGCAAAAGTACCCTAACCCACACGCAAGAAAACATTAATACTGAAAATAACACCGTATTTAAAGCAAAAGTACCCTAACCCACACGCAAGAAAACATTTATACTGAAAATAACACCGTATTTAAAGCAAAAGTACCCTAACCCACACGCAAGAAAACATTAATACTGAAAATAACACCGTATTTAAAGCAAAAGTACCCTAACCCACACGCAAGAAAACATTTATACTGAAAATAACACCGTATTTAAAGCAAAAGTACCCTAACCCACACGCAAGAAAACATTTATACTGAAAATAACACCGTATTTAAAGCAAAAGTACCCTAACCCACACGCAAGAAAACATTTATACTGAAAATCACACCGTATTTAACGCAAAAGTACCCTAACCCACACGCAAGAA
Organism: Triplophysa dalaica; assembly: GCF_015846415.1. NCBI lineage: Eukaryota > Metazoa > Chordata > Actinopteri > Cypriniformes > Nemacheilidae > Triplophysa > Triplophysa dalaica. Next base: position 19,369,115 of record NC_079564.1, on the reverse strand, counting down.
AACATTTAATACTGAAAATAACACCGATTTAAAGCAAAAGTACCCTAACCCACACGCAAGAAAACATTTATACTGAAAATAACACCGTATTTAAAGCAAAAGTACCCTAACCCACACGCAAGAAAACATTTATACTGAAAATAACACCGTATTTAAAGCAAAAGTACCCTACCCACACGCAAGAAAACATTAATACTGAAAATAACACGTATTAAAGCAAAAGTACCCTAACCCACACGCAAGAAAACATTTATACTGAAAATTAACCGTATTTAAAGCAAAGTACCCTAACCCACACGCAAGAAAACATTATACTGAAAATAACGCCGTATTTAAAGCAAAAGTACCTAACCCACACGCAAGAAAACATTAATACTGAAAATAACACCGTATTTAAAGCAAAAGTCCCCTAACCCACACGCAAGAAAACATTTATACTGAAATAACACCGTATTTAAAGCAAAAGTACCCTAACCCACACGCAAGAAACATTTATACTGAAAATAACACCGTATTTAAAGCAAAAGTACCCTAACCCACACGCAAGAAAACATTAATACTGAAAATAACACCGTATTTAAAGCAAAAGTACCCTAACCCACACGCAAGAAAACATTTATACTGAAAATAACACCGTATTTAAAGCAAAAGTACCCTAACCCACACGCAAGAAAACATTTATACTGAAAATAACACCGTATTTAAAGCAAAAGTACCCTAACCCACACGCAAGAAAACATTTATACTGAAAATAACACCGTATTTAAAGCAAAAGTACCCTAACCCACACGCAAGAAAACATTTATACTGAAAATAACACCGTATTTAAAGCAAAAGTACCCTAACCCACACGCAAGAAAACATTAATACTGAAAATAACACCGTATTTAAAGCAAAAGTACCCTAACCCACACGCAAGAAAACATTAATACTGAAAATAACACCGTATTTAAAGCAAAAGTACCCTAACCCACACGCAAGAAAACATTTATACTGAAAATAACACCGTATTTAAAGCAAAAGTACCCTAACCCACACGCAAGAAAACATACTGAAAATAAACATTTATACTGAAAATAACACCGTATTTAAAGTACACAAAGTACCCTAACACACACGACAAGAAAACATTAATACTGAAAATACACCGTATTTAAAGCAAAAGTAACCCTAACCCACACGCAAGAAAACATTTATACTGAAAATAACACCGTATTTAAAGCAAAAAGTACCCTAACCCACACGCAAGAAAACATTAATACTGAAAATACACCGTATTAAAAGCAAAAGTACCCTAACCCACACGCACGAAAACATTTATACTGAAAATAACACCGAATTTAAAGCAAAAGTACCCTAACCCACACGCAAGAAAACATTATACTGAAAATAAACACGATTAAAAGCAAAAGTACCCTAACCCACACGCTAGAAAACATTTATACCTGAATATAACTCGTTATTAAGCAAAAGTACCCTAACCCACACGCAAGAAAACATTATACTGAAAATAACACCGTATTTAAAGCAAAAGTACCCTAACCCACACGCAAGAAACATTAATACAGAAAATAACACCGTATTTAAAGCAAAAGTACCCTAACCCACACGCAAGAAAACATTAATACTGAAAATAACACCGTATTTAAAGCAAAAGTACCCTAACCCACACGCAAGAAAACATTTATACTGAAAATAACACCGTATTTAAAGCAAAAGTACCCTAACCCACACGCAAGCAAACATTTAATACTGAAAATAACACCGTATTTAAAGCAAAAGTACCCTAACCCCACACGCAAGAAAACATTAATAACTGAAAATAACACCGTATTTAAAGCAAAAGTACCCTAACCCCACACGCAAGAAAACATTAATACTGAAAATAAACACCGTATTTAAAGCAAAAGTACCCTAACCCACACGCAATGAAAACAGTTAATACTGAAAATAAACACCGTATTTAAAGCAAAAGTACCCTAACCCACACGCAAGAAAACATTAAAACTGAAAATAACACCGTATTTAAAGCAAAAGTACCCTAACCCCACACGCAAGAAAACATTTATACTGAAAATAAACACCGTATTTAAAGCAAAAGTACCCTAACCCACACGCAAGAAAACATACTAACTGAAAATAACACCGTATTTTAAAGCAAAAGTACCCTAACCCACACGCAAGAAAACATTTATACTGAAAAGAACACCGTATTTAAAGCAAAAGTACCCTAACCCACACGCAAGAAACATTTATACTGAAAATAACACCGTATTTAAAAAGCAAAAGTAACCCTAACCCACACGCACGAAAACATTTATACTGAAAAATAACACCGTATTTAAAGCAAAGTACCGTAACCCACACGCACGAAAACATTAATACTGAAAATAACACCGTATTAAAGCAAAAGGTACCCTAACCCACACGCAAGAAAACATTAATACTGAAAATAACACCGTATTTAAAGCAAAAGTACCCTAACCCACACGCAGTGAAAACATTAATACTGAAAATAACACCGTAATTTAAAGCAAAAGTACCCTAACCCACACGCAAGAAACATTAATACTGAAAATAACACCGTATTTAAAGCAAAAGTACCCTAACCCACACGCAAGAAAACATTAATACTGAAAATAACACCGTATTTAAAGCAAAAGTACCCTAACCCACACGCAAGAAAACATTAATACTGAAAATAACACCGTATTTAAAGCAAAAGTACCCTAACCCACACGCAAGAAAACATTAATACTGAAAATAACACCGTATTTAAAGCAAAAGTACCCTAACCCACACGCAAGAAAACATTAATACTGAAAATAACACCGTATTTAAAGCAAAAGTACCCTAACCCACACGCAAGAAAACATTAATACTGAAAATAACACCGTATTTAAAGCAAAAGTACCCTAACCCACACGCAAGAAAACATTTATACTGAAAATAACACCGTATTTAAAGCAAAAGTACCCTAACCCACACGCAAGAAAACATTAATACTGAAAATAACGCCGTATTTAAAGCAAAAGTACCCTAACCCACACGCAAGAAAACATTAATACTGAAAATAACACCGTATTTAAAGCAAAAGTACCCTAACCCACACGCAAGAAAACATTAATACTGAAAATAACACCATATTTAAAGCAAAAGTACCCTAACCCACACGCAAGAAAACATTAATACTGAAAATAACACCGTATTTAAAGCAAAAGTACCCTAACCCACACGCAAGAAAACATTTATACTGAAAATAACACCGTATTTAAAGCAAAAGTACCCTAACCCACACGCAAGAAAACATTTATACTGAAAATAACACTGAATTTAAACTTCGTCTTTTTTGGGAACGATGAAGTACGGGCTGTAAAACCCGCTGAACATCTTGGGTTGAGGGACGGACTCGATTGCCTGTTTGCCAGAAGGGTGGTTACCTCTACCCGAAGTACGGAGGCGTCCCTGCCTCTGAGGGAGGGAGAGATGATGCCCCGAAACTTGGGAGGGTTCCTGGCGAACTGGATCGAGTAGCCAGGACGGACCGTCCTCATCAGCCACCGAGACAGTGTTGGTAACTTTTGCCGAGCTCCCAGGGACTGTGACAGGGGGACCAAGGGGACGGTCTGCTTCGCCATTCCCACGGAGGGTGGTTCGTTGGCCGGCGGAGCTAACCGTATGTCGGGGGGTTTCCCCGGAGGGAAGGTTGGCTCCGCCTTATTGCCTGCCTGGCGGGACAACGGCACGCACTGTCGGTTTGAGAGTGGTGACAGCTGTCATGTGTGTACGACCTCATGCCTTGCCAGGGTGTGAGGTTGGTTTGCCGAGCACAGTCCAGTGGAGTGTGCGATCGGTTGCAAGTACACCCAGGGAGAACTGAAAAACTCTGTGAGTAAGTGGGCGCCAGGCCCTTAGAAGGGTCCGGCTTTGGTGACGAGGCAGGAGCCTTCCCGTACCAACCGATCAGAGCCGTGGCTGTGAAGGTCGGGCCCGATGTTGTTCTCCCTGGAGTCTTCCCATCAGTGTCCCTTCTCGCGAGCAGGTTGCTGACGGGGTGGAGGTTTTCCCCCTCGACCTCCGCATCCGGGGTGCCACCTATGGGGGCACAGGAACCGGAGCTGATGTCGAAGGGGTCCTGGGCTGCCGGGAAGCAGACGTCGCGTGGAATCTCGGAGGCCTCTAGGCGGCCAAGTCGCGGCGCTGTGCTTCTTCACCATCAAAAACTGCTGACCTGCAGGATGGCCATGGCGTAGAGAGAGGAGCCAGCCTGGCCCTCAGCAGCACAAGCTTTCGACACCAGTGATGCCGAAGTCCTACACGCTTTGGACAGTAGGCGTCCCCTAGGTGGTAGTCGTCTGGGCACAGGTGCACCACAGCCGCACGTTCCACCCGGGGGATCTCGGCGTAGCCTTTGATAAAATCTCTAACACCTCCGGAACCGCCGAGACGCCCATGGGAAGGTCTGGCAGTTGTAGATCCGGCAATGTAGAAGTTCGTAGTCATGAGCGAAGGCTCTGAAGAATAAAAGGTAAATTAATGCTGCACGCCGGCTTCCTTTTATACCGGACATCCGGGGGCGGAGACCGGCATGCGGCTATATGACATCTGACAGCAGACGTCTCCGAGATGTATTGCAGATAAGCAAACTACGTATTGCAGATGTTTTACAGATGTAAATGTAGACGTTAAATAGACATGACCCAGATGTATGTTGGCTATCGGGTCTTCGGCTTGAAATAATAAGGTGTGAACCGCTTCATTTCATGCCATTAATCTGTGATATAGCTTCTTTTCCAGAGTGTCTGCTGGTTTAAGATTGTCCTGAGCTCGTTTATAGTAGTCATATACTGGTTAAAGCTGATTTGTGCTGATGCTGATCTAGTTTAAACTGGTTATATGCTTGTTTAACGTGATCATGTGATGGTTTAAGATGGTTTGTGCTAGTCCTGAGCTGGTTTAAGATGGTTTAAGATGGTCCTGAGCTGCTTTAAACCGGTTATATGCTGCTTTTAGGTGGTCATGTGCTGGTTTAAGCTGGTCCTGACCTGTTTAAACCAGCACAAACCAGCTACCATGCTTCAAAAAAAGAATAAATTGTTTTTTTCGAAATGGACATTCATCAGAGTTTCTGTTGCCTGTGAGGTTTATTTTACGTCTATCGCTCTCTCTGGATTAACAACTCCCAGATAACCAAAAATGGTTAGATTTTTTTCATTCTTATTCGTATTCACATTGTAGAAGGAACTCTTGAAGTATTCTTATTACATTTATTCCAGGAGCAGCATCTTCTCTTCACAAAGCTGAGTTCAGTATGTGATCGTCACATGGTTTAGACCTCATGATTGTCTCCGCACACACACACACAAAGATCCCACTCCTATACATTATTTATGCATACGGTCACAACACGTGCAGTTTTGTGGAGAACGTGACTTTTACTTTTCCTCTATGAACGTTTGATTTCCCCGGAGTGTCGTATTGGGTCTGCTCGTGTGTTTGCGCGGTGGGGTAAAAGCTCACATAGAAACGTTTTTTATCTTCCCATAAAACTCCTGTATTGTTATTTTCTCTTGAAGGTGATCAGAATAGATGTCATTTCAAAAGCGTAATTACAGTTCTGAGATTAACCGCTCTGCATTTAAAGCAGCTTGACGCTCGTAAAAACCATTTCAGCAGCTGTTTCACAGCAAGAATAATATTTGCCCTTCCACTTCCCTGATAGCACACATACATCTGGCCTACGTTTATTTGATGTCTGCATTTACTTCTTACAGACATCTACAATACATAGTTTGGTCATCTGCAATAAGTCACGGAGATGTCTGCTGTCAGACGTCATATAGACCTCGTCGTCTGTAAGATGTTTATGATTTAGAATGGATGTAAAGCTGCTCTTTCTAAGATGTTTAGCATTTGTTTTTACGCAGCAGATCTCCAGTTCTTTAGCAGGCGTATTACACACGTTCAGACGTCTCCGAGACGTATTGCAGATGAGCGAACAAAGTATTGCAGATATTTTGCAGATGTAAATGCAGATTGTGCTATCTGGGTTCTTTACTGAAAGTGTAAATCCACACTGATTTAAGGGTAAAAAAAGTATTTACGTGTGTTTCTCTATAGATGGGCTGAGAATGGCTTTTCACACGCGTTGATCTATAGGGCTGTCAATCTGTTGATGGTTCGTGATTCATCGGGTATTAATTCAATTCAGTGTGATTCATGAATGAATGATCAATGCATGTATATAGTTTTCAAAAGATAAAAGATGATGTATGATTATGAAACATTATTCATGTGAAAGAACCAAAAATCAGCATTAAGTAGATGTTCAGTGTAAAAGCTTAAAATCTTCTATAAGAATCACTCCTTTTTTCCACAAGAGAAGCGGTTCATTTGCTCCGTATCAAAAAACGCTGGCACGCAGCCATTTCCTTATATTTCACTTATAGTTCATGAAAATGTATTATTTAATATGTCATTCTAAACCTGTGTTCTGTTATTCTTTTCTCTGCAAAAGCAAACAGTTCAATACACTCACTCCTATAGATTTTAAAAAGGAATAAAAATATCCTTTGATTATATATTCATTCATGTTGCTGTTATACTTGTTGTATTTATAACCTGCAGGAGTAGATGCTCTCCTGTAGTGTTTCAGTCAACACCCGCTCATATTGGACACATCTTAAACATGTTACGTAAGACGTCTGCATTATATAAGAATCATGAATAACAATGTATCAGGGTGGGGGGGGGGCAGAGAATGTAAATAATGTCTGCGGTGATAATGTTGGTATGTTAATGTAAAGCCAGGCTAGAGTAGACCTCCTATAGAACACAAACAGAAATAAAGTTATGAGAGAAGGGTTATGAAAAGAGTTCAGTGAGACTGCTTATGTCACCTCCACATCAGTGTTGTTCTCACGACCTTCACATTGACCTCTGAACGATATGAGTTTGTATGAATCAGATGATCAGATTCAGTGTGATCTGTGAGGTGCTGTCAGTGTGTTTGATGCTTTGAGGTGGATATCATCCATGTCTCTGTTCATATAAACCCACACAGAGTGAAACAGAAGGTCAGTACATGTGTTTGTGCACTCATGATGTGCATTAAATCAGGACACAGATACTGTATGTTTCTGTTTATAGATATGAGACACGCTGTGTGAAGTGATTCAGTATGAAGGTTTCACATGTACATGATGACGCATGATGTGTGTTTGTTCTGAGAGATTGTTATTGATAATCTGTGTGTGATGAAATCTTTTCATTTCTGCTTTTATGGTACTCGCTTTGAATTATGAATTCGTTTGAAGTTAATGTCATTATTCCAGCAGCGAATGCAGATCGACACATTTGCAAACATGCAGCATACTGAGAGAAATGATTCATTCAAAACAAACATCCCATCATCTGAGAACAGGATCCTGTTAACCTTTCAGGTAAGATTGAATTTATTGAATTTTCAGCCTGAATATCTGAAATGATAAATCTTGTTTTGTCGATTTCTCTTAGAGTTTCATAAGCTTCTTGTGCATCATAAAGGCACAAACATATCCATGTGAACTTTATTATAGAGAAAAAGAGGCTTCTTTCATCATTTCTTCATCCTCATGTGTCAAACTTGTATGAGTTTCTTTCTTCTTCAGAACACAACAGACGATATTTTGAAGAATGTTGATAATCAAACAACACTGAACCCCATTGACTTTCATTGTATGAACACAAAACCACTGAGACATTTCTCAAAATATCTTCTTTTGTGTTCCATTGTGTCATATGCTCCCGATGGGACGTCCCCCTGAAGAGTCACATGATCATCTGCTCTACTGAGGTCTCTGAAGGTTGTGGTTTCATTTTGAGACATACTTGAACCTCTGGAGAGACATTAACACTTAAAACTTCAGATTGATGGATCATCTGCCGCCTGTAACCCCCATGATGCTCTTGACCTCATTCAGCTCCTCTCGCCCCAAAACTCATATTGACATTGCTATGACAGAAACATAAAAACAGAGGGATTGATTTGAGCTTCACTTTGAGAGTGAGATGTGTGCACATTTAACGTCTGGCCTTTAAAGCCTGTAAATGTGTTTAATATGTCTTTTTTTCAGTCTTACAATGTGCAGCTTTTGCATGTACAGTGAGGTCTCACAGAAGTCTCCTGACGTCAATGTGATGAACATCGTTCTTCTCCGTGAGCTCACAGAAGTGTCACAGCATTGACAGATTGTCTTGTAAGCAAAACATCTTAGACAATGTCAAAGCATTTGGCAACTTCTTCAATCTTTCCAGCACTTGCAGACGTCTTCAAGGAAGTTTCTGTATTGCTGCCGATAAGAATAATCACAAATGAGGCCTCGTTAATATCTCAATTATTTCTCAAAACATCATTGAGATTCAATGTAGGGCATACGAAAATGTCATTAGCAAATGTGTCTGTCATTAGAGTTTGAGAAGAGACGTCAACAATGTGTCAAACTGAGCTCAGATTTATCAAAAGTCAATATTAGTGAAGATCTCAAGATCAACTCAAACATTTCTCATCACATTTACTCAAATCCAGATGATTTCACCTCTACAATATACAGTCATTTACACATTCAGACTCTTGATGTGTTTCAACACAATCAATGTTTTCTATGAGAATAGATAAAGATGTTTTGACACTAGTGAATCTGGCACATACCTTGACCACTTGTATGCCGTTGGTTGGCCCTTTTTAGTGATTTTAACATCAGTATCTGTAGGGATGAGCTGCTGAGACGCACAGAATGTTCTGCAGTGAACCCTCATTACTGAACACAATCATCAATGTCCTCATGAGTTTATTGATGAAGACGCAGCAGTGAATCTGATTGATTTGTGTATGCGTGCTGAGAGCTGATCTGGATTCAGTCCAGTTCACATAAGATCATTAAAGTTCTTTGGTATCTCTTATCGCTATAGACACATGTGGTTTTAATGTAGTGAGCGATTCAGTGTGTTTTGGGGAACATTAGAGAGCTGTGGTTTCTTCAAGAAATGCACTGATATATGAAGAGTTTGGTTCCAAAACGCTATAGACGAGTTTCCGCCAAAATCAGTTTTGTATCAGGTCGGTATTGAAAATTCACTTTATAATTGTATGCAAAATGTGATATCCGTCGTGTAATTCTGTCATGTTTTCTCCCTTTCTTTCCAAACCGCAATATAACATTACGCCAGTCTCACTTCTCTACAGAATGCGATAAATCTGCTCGGCTCAACCAATCACAGCACACCATTCCACACATAGTAAACAGTAATGGCGGCGCTCTCAAAACGGTCGGCATCCTAGTTTCCCTGATCTACTTTTATACATTGTGTTCAACAAACAAACAAAAAGATGAGTAATTTCGATGGCATTGATGAACCTGTGGTGATTTCTGCGGTGGGGAAGAAACGTACCCATCAAAAGTGTTTTTAAATGACAGGATGATAATATTAGTATCACTGAACTGATGACAGTTTACATCTTCATTTATTACTGATGTTTGTACGGTCAAGATGTTGGACTTTGAACGTGAGGACGTTAAGAATATGAGGCTATAATTTATAGCATTAAAAAGATTTGAATTCATTTTAGGAGCAATGACTGATTGAATGTATTTTAAGTACTGTGCCTGCATTTAAGATTAGTATTGTATTGAGTTCAGAGGCTGTCATATGTGGATATACTCACTTTGTTGTTTTATGTCACTTGAACCTAAAGATGCTTTGTGAAACTTTAAAACAGAAAATAGTGGTTCTCATCTTGCCACTTTCTTTGTAAAGAAAACACATTTTTACTCAAATTAATCAAAATGGATTTATAGCGATTTGGAACCAAACTCTCCATATCTTGCTTTCACATTCCTTCTACAAAACGATTGAAGATTGAAGAAATATCTTCAGTTTGAGGCAGAATATATCCACATTTTAATTCTGTTTTAATGGATTCTTTTCAACGTTGCAGGAATACTGTTCATTGTGTTCAATGTAGTGTTCTAATAGTGTTCTTTTAATGTTTTCTTTATGTCTGTAGCACAAACAGTCCAAATCACAAAACCAACGTCTTGACCGTACAAACATCAGTAATAAACGAAGATTTAAACTGTCATCAGGTCAGTGATACTAATATCATCATCCTGTCATTTAAAAACACTCATTTATCTCAGATGATTGACATGAATGTTCTCATGTGTTCTTCTCTGTTGTGAAAACAGATGTTATCTGTGAAGAAACTTTTCCGTTCAGAGATGAAATCTTGATGCATTATATTGTTCATCACATCATTGAAATCTTAAACCGGCTCATGTTTAACTACTGCTGCTCCAGCAATGAATGAAGATTAAGAAACAGATAAACGACTGAATTACATTTCCATTATTTGATTGAGGTTTGTGCAGACAAAGTGAAGATTATATTCCTCATCTGTGCTTTTAACATATTTAATCAGTCTGATATTATTCAGATTATTCTGATATTTTAGTTCATGTATTCTATTTTTACCTCAACAGAGACACTGGAAATTGAGGCAACCAGAGGAAAAACAAATGCATTTCTGAGAAAGAAAAACAGAATTGAATGAGAGTGTAATTGGTGAATATATGAACTTGAAGGGGTAAAATTAATGTTGATGGTAGAGGTTAAATAATCTGGATTTGGGTAAATTTTAGGGAAAATGTTTGAGATCTTCAATAATATTGACTTTTGATTGATGAATAATTGATGAATTGAACTGATGAACTGATGAATAATTTCCGGTCCTCAACACAAATAACCTCTGACATGATGCACAACTCACGAATTGCTGGTCTCTTTATTAAGTTTCTGCGTTTAAATGAGTTTAAACACAGAGCAAATGAAGACCTTTCACTAAAGTCTCCTTCTTCAAAATATTTCTCCATAAGAAAACAACAGTCTTGTATGCTTCTCTTCTAAACTCATGTGAGTTTCAGATCAAATCTCAACATTGTCTCAGACTCAGAGTTGTCAATTGTGTAATCAACAGTCTGAGAATTATTAGAATAATTAGAATAGTATCCACACATCTCTAGACTCTTGTCAGCGATGACTGAAATGTTCTGTTTTATATTTGACAAAGACCCTGCAACAGTTAAAACTTAAATGAATTGTTAATTGAAATCCATGAAGCTCTGAAGGAGAAGAATCTCTGAGCTGGAAGTTAATGGTGTGTTTTACATTAAATCAAGTCCTTTCTGTTAATGCACAGAAGCTAATGGCAACAGGTCTGACTTTTGCAGAGGAATGTGTTATAAATCACTGAGCTCTTCGTGATGTTGTGTTATGTTGTGTGTTGTGTTGTGTTGGACTGGGAGAAGATGAGAAGCTTCGGCTCGAGTCATTAGAGAACAGAATAGAACATCGTCCCCTAAGGACATCGCCTGATGAGTGTAGTGAGCTATAAATCAGATACGCCACACTATCTCTCTCTCTCCTTTACTGCTTCTGTCCTCACATGTGGCTCGTGCCCTCGCTCTTTATCATGTAAACACCAAAAAATTACAAATGCACAAAGAAAGATCTTTAAAATGCAAGTCTCACAACCAAAAAAATCTCTTTAAAAAGCATTTAATGCATTTCTGCGACTTTATGATATCACTGAGACAAAGGGTTTTGCCTTGTTTCATGTATATGTAGGCATTTGCTTACACACTCCTCCAAGTGTTTCAGACTCAACTTACCCTTCTAAACACACACACAGGTCTCTATACATTGTGGGAATGTACCGATTTGTATGTATTTTATTTATTTGTGTTGCCTTCCTCTGACCCAACCCCAAATAACCATCACAGAAAACAGTCTGTATTTTTACATTTTCAAATAAACATCAATAAGTATGTTTATTAATCATTGATTAATAATTTATCACCACAACTATCACTGTGGGGACATTTGTAGTGTGACCTCTGTGCTCTTGACTCTTCACTGCAGTATTCAATGATCATAGACTGAGTCATTGTCATCCTCAACCAGCCACACACACTCACACCACCACAGGTCCAACACACACAAACACACACACACACAGTATTGAAAATGAATGAAAGGATGCTCAAACCCTCACGTGCCTCATAAACACATAAAGTGCAGCAGCTTTATAGAAGAAATGATTTGATGTGTAACTGCTGATATTTGAATAACAAATGAAGAGAGTACGTTGAACGATTCATCTTGCGTTTGATATTCTTTCAGTGATCTAATATTTCTCCAGTCTGTTGATGGCCCAATATTCACCTCATGTGAGAGTATGTATGAGAGTTTGAATCTCCTGCAGGACCTCTTAAATTTTTACCTGTCGTTTTAACAAGCTGAAACATTTATGATGGTATCATTGTATACTTTAATATAATTCAGTATGTTTAGTTAACACACACATGTTCACGCAGTGTAGCCTGAATTAAACTGGCCATGTGTACATGCACATGAATATTAACAGTATAATTGCCAGCTGATCATATTCTGTTACTTGTAATGAATCTGTGTTACTTATACACAGAGAATTAAGACGGCTGTTTGTTAGATTTCCAATACTGAAAAAAAATATTCATGTTTTATCAAATATAGAAAAAAAATCTACAGTTTGAAGAGTTCTGAACACCATGACCTCATGTGAGCATCACACCGGCTCGCACGTGCTAAATGTGACACAGAAAACAGGTCAACAAGATTGAGGAATAAGTGGATGGATCTATTGAATGGATTTGATGCTTGAAAACTGTCTTCAAATTCAGTGGCTTAAGGGATTTTAAGTGAGGTGTGCCCGCTCATGTCTTCAACAGAAAAACACAATCTGTGTTTGAGCAGACCTGTTGATCATTTGTGAAATATTTCACATTATTGTAGATGTGTATATTTCATCTCCTAGAGTACATCTCCTATATGTTTCTTCCATTCTTTACCCAACTTGTAAGTAGCTTTGGATAAAAGTGTCTGCTAAATGACAATGTAAATGTTACTCTTTTGTGTGTATATGTGTTTGTTTCTTCATTTTTTTATAATTTCCACAGCACAGAGCATTGACTCACATTTCTTATGATATGAGAGATTTTATTACTGCATGTATGATGCTGAGGGGGATGACCCTGACTGTCCTCATACAGGAGCTCATTTCTTATTCAACGCTCTTTTATCCTGAGTACAGAATCACGGTATCGCCCGAGGCTATGTGAACTAAATGCGACAAGGAAGATGGCATTAACACAAAACTATGTGTGTGTGTCCACCTGTTTCACTCTACTGGTACACTTAATGTATTTGTTGATCATATTCTTCTTAAATCATCATATAAAAGCTCAGAGACGGATCCACACAGTGAAGTGTTTTCAGCAGTGGGTTTAGTGATGTGAGACGCTGAAGGCTGTGTGGCACTTTTCATTCACGGTGATGGAAGTGTTTCTGCTTTCACACAGCTGATAAAATCAGCAGCGCTTTGACCTGATATCAGAATCGGAGAGAGCTTTGGTTACCCAAGGACTTTTCAGCTTCCACACATGACAATGTTCATCATAACCCTCCTTGATTCTTATGACACTGGACCATATTTCAGCCTCGGCATCTATGTTCATGCTTTTATCTAAAGTGGCATTTCATCATCACGTGTGTTCCTTTTGATCTGAACCCATGACCTTGATGTTACTCTGCAAAGTGAAAAGAAAGTTTATGATGATTCTGGCTGCATGAAGGCAGACGCTGCAGGAGAACAAACTTCCATAAGTGATCTCAATCAGGGAGGTACTGTACATTTCCATTGAGTGAGACGCATCATGGTGACACTGAATACTTCTGGAAATGAAGCAATAAGCAAACTTGAATTGAATCTTCACGTGCACGAGGGTACGCACGGAGGGGACGTATCCATGAAGGGCCGTGTGTCGAGTTTGAAGGGTTTTCATTCCAGAAGGACTTGAGGGTCATGGTTGTCATGGCAACCGGTTTTACACCTGTTTTATGTGGCTTTCAGGACTTTTGAAGAGGCAGGATTTCATTAAGCAGGCAGTGTTCTCAGCATTTTCTTAATGTTCACTGAGCCTGAACAGAAAAACAGTTAAGCTAATGGGTCAAAAAACTCAAAGTTAGAGCCCTGATGGGTTAAAAAAGCTTAAAACAAGCTTTTCATGTGATTATATCATTTCAAATAAAATAATCTTACATTAGTTTCACACAAATAATGGGACCTGTTCAGTTAGATCCAAAAAAGCTTTTGTAAGAAATTAGCTTTAAACACAAACCTCAGGATGACATGATTTCATGTGGCTCTCGAATGATCCAGAACTATAGTAAGAGACTATAACATGAGGAAATCATTTGGAGATGTGTGCAGATTTTCATGAGCTCAGTATAACAGCAGGTGTGTTATAGATCTGTGGCTCTTAGCATCAGAGGCCTGCGATCAATGCTTTCTCTACAGTGTTGGCTTTGTGTTGAATCATGTGGCCGCTTGTAATGACTCTATCCAGGTTGTCATATTTTTTATTTGGCTAAGTGCTGTTGGCAGACCTACTTAGCAGAATTTTGGACGGGCTACAATAGCACTCATCTCTCAATCTCAGCGAGCCGGTGTGGTTTTAAGAGCGTCCTCTCTCTCCTCTCTAATGTGACTGCTGTCATCGTGAGAAATAACCGACCGCAGGGACAGAAAACGACTCAGTCTGTCTGAGTCCTGCAGAAAAATGTGCAGGTGCACTAATGCAGATGCGCTGATTAAGAGCCAAATGTCTTTCAGATGGTTACAGTTTCTTGAGTTTTCTTTTTCTTCATAACAATACAAATCTCATTTATACACTAAAAGTGTCTCTTTTAAGAGTTCTTTAGATAATAACAAGTATGAAAGTTATTTTAAAGAATGACTTTGTGACACCAGTGTAAAAAAATGAGTATACAGTACATTCTGTTTTAAATGTAAACAACCGTTTTCTGTCGAATTAACTATTGTGAATCAATAAACTGAGTAAATACTTTATACTTTTAAATTGGCTACAGTAAGGTTTAAAAAAGTATAGTATGTCAGAATTTTCCTACAGTGTACTATACTACATACTATATACTACAGTATGTTTATCTATGGGTAATAACATTTAAAAAAGAAAGTAAAAAGAAGCCAATTGCAGTACAATTAATCAGATTATTTACACACCTCGTTTTCAGTCTTGTGAAAGAATTCCTTTCTCTTATTCATATTTGTATGAAAGCGCAGCAGCAGCAGCAGGCTTTATGTGCAGTTTGTGTGTTTTCGACATATATGTGCTGAACGCTATACATCACAGTGCGTTTCTCTCTTTGTGTTTTAACATCCGGGCTTCCCTGCTGCGAAATTCCCATTCCTACTACCGCCACGGACGAGCTCGTGAATATTTATCAGCTCGTGCTGACATCGCCTGGCAACGTTCCGGGAGAGTCTATTCACGTCATCAGCCTGACTTGAGCCCGACCAATCACGGTGCACGACTGGTCGAACCTCATGAATATGCACGAGCTAGACCTTCGCCTTAGTGCGTTTAGTAAAGCGGTTTCTGCTGGCTGTGTTCCGCGAGCTCTCCGAAGCCATTTTGGACTCAGTTCAGTTCTGTGTGCGGTAGAGTCGAAGCACGTCCAGACATTCTCACACTGCCCGGGCTAAAGATCCACGCGTGGACAGATTGTGCATGAAAATCCGCGCTGTTTAATGCTGGAATCCACGCGTAAGGCGTTTGGACGGGAATATCCGTTGTTCCCGATGGATTTTCCATGTGTTAAAGTTTGATCAGTGGAGTGGACATCGGGCCGACGGTCACTCGTGTGCGTGAATGTGTGTGTGTGTTTGCATGCATGCGTGCATGTACGTGAGTTTGTCGTTTTGAATGTTTGTAAAGCAGAAGAGACTGAACGGGAGAACATCTGGAGCGTTTCAGAGGAATTAGAGGAATATGTTCGCTTCCCGGATCACTTTTGCACTTCTTCTGGGAACTTTGTGTGCAGGTGAGTCGCGTAATCAACATCTCATCAAAACTCTAAATATTGATCAGAAAAGTGACATTTGCTTTATGTTTCGCTGATTTGCTTTGGGGGAATAGTCCTGTTACAGTTCGAGCATTTACTGTCACATTGTTACGTTTCCAACATTTGATGTTACATTTCAGCATTTACTGTTACATTTGTACACGTAATGTCACATTTTGCATTCATCGTGTGATTGTAACATGTATGAGCGTCAGATGGATCATTTCTGCATGGGTTGTGATGTGTTTGTTTGTTTGTTGACTAAAGTCTCTGCTGTCAGTGTCGATTCATCAGTTAGTTGTGAATAGATCGGCTTCTGATAAATAACATTCATCGAAAACATCTATTCTCAGTGTTTATGGATGTTTATGGATGTGTGTTGTAGTGATCACATTCGTTCAGAAGCATTCTATCATATCAGGACAGTGAGTGTGTGTGTGTATTCAGATTTCATCATCATTCACACAGGTACATTCATGACTCAAATCCTAAATGAGGACATTTCTGTGATTCTTCTGTAAATGGCTTTCTTTGGAATTCTATATCTGTGATTTTAGGTGCTTGTACATTAATAAGTAAAATGCATTGGTTGTCATTGGTTTCCTTGTGCTTGGAATATTTTGATATTTAGTATTTTAGTATGGACTCAGATGTGACTTGTTTATACCTGTAAGCTGTCCTATATTCTTCAGATGAAGGCTTTAGGATGCTTTGTTGTTTTGGGGGTGGAGGGGGATCTATAGAGCTCAATAACATTATTTTACACTCATCATCAACAGTCTCTGTGTGAGATGTGCTGTCAGGTGTATGGATACAGAGGAACAGAATTCTCTTCAGTGACAGCTGATGTGTCAGATAAACAAGATTTTAATCATGTTTCGTCTTTGTTTGATTTCTGGATTGTAAGTTCTGTCGTTCATGTTGTCCTGTAGTCATCTTGGATCAACTCTTGTTGTTGTGTTTGACTTGTTCTCGTTTTCATAGCCTGAGAACTTGAGTCTATATAGTTGTTTGAAGAAAGTGTTTGTTCTGGTGTTTTGCTTTTGTGTTTTATATGTGATTCTGATAGAAAACACTGCAGATGTGAACTTAAACTTCACACGCTTTGTCTTTCAGTAGTTGATTGAGATTTTAGTTTTATTGTGACATGACAGACGAAGTTCAAGTTAAGTTTGTAAGAGAAATTGAGTTTTTATCTCTGTTAATTGTTTTTCTAAAATCATCAGACTGAACAGTTTTTATTGCTTTTTAATGTTGTACTTTCTGGTCATTTCACTTCACGTCTGATACTTCTTTGTTTAAAAAACAATATCTTGGAAGAGTGACTGATTTCGCTGTTTTACTCCTAGTTTTTTGCGGTATAAAAATGAATCTGTATGATCTCTTGAAACTCTCTAATCACTATATTAATAAACTTTTTACTTAATAGATTTCAATTTAAAGTTGAACACAACATTTTAGATGATGATGATTATTGCTGCATTGTGACACAATTTTCAGGGTAATTTGGCACAAGAAAGAATAATAAATGAAAAAGAATAATAAGAACATTTCTGAAAAGAAGTTTCATGTTATGCTTTTTATTATATGGCATTTCATTTTCTAATTGAAACAAACAAAGTCAGTTGTTTGTTGTTTTTATGTAAGGAAAATCCATTGAGAAAGAGGCAATAAAAAATAATGTGGAATGAAATTGTAAAGTGCCATTATAGATGATGATGATCAAGATTATGCTAATATCAATAAACATGAAACTATTGAATGAATTGAATCCATTTCTTTTTTACACATGTTTTTGGTGGGTGGTTAAATGCTTTTGGCATGATGTGAGACTGCTGTGAAACTTGACGTTTGGCCATTGTGTGTGTGTTGTGTAATGTTGTTTGTATTGAACATTCCAAGATTCCCGGGCTGAGACAAAGGTGCTTTAAAAAGCAGCGGAGGCCGGTGTGGCATTTAAACAGTTCAGTCGGTGGAAACAAATGACTCTGAATTGTTTCTCTGTAGAGCAGAATTTATATCTGCCGACCTTTTCCTACAAATCTGCAATACTGCCTTGTGTGTGAGATCTGTGTGTTTCTCCTGATGTAGTTTAGCTGTGTGTTTGTTTGTTCACAGGATCTGACCTGTGAAGGGGTGGGGTGGGGTGGAATTCCTCTCTGGGCTGAAAACAGCCACCATATAGTCCAGCACAGACCAACACTTTCCAGAATCATCTACAGCTGTGCTTTACAATGTGTCTGGTCATGAATACACACAGAACTTCACATTTATAATGTCTCTTTTCTCAGATGAGATCAATGATCTCTGCTGAAGGTTTAAATCAGGTGTTAAAGAAAGAAAGACATTCTGTGCTTCTCCAGGAGCAGAGATGAGAAGTGCTGATCTGTAGGGATATATGACTGTTTGCATGTTGTGTTATGGATGCAGCCTGCAGCACATGGGTGGGGGGCTGGGCGAGAGAGAGAGAGAGAGAGAGAGAGAGAGAGAGAGTGTGTATGGGGGGGCTCTGTGGGAAATGGGGGATGGGGCGCTTTAAGCAAGAGCCGGAATTTAAAGAAACAGTACATATTTTTTTGTAGTGACCTGTTAAATGAAGCATCACTATGTTTACCATCATCTTTATTATTTGAATATTTTTATATCTCATAGTCTAGTTTAGAGGGTTGTTCTCTAGGTATTAAAATCTCATAATTTGGGCTGTTACGATTAGGAAATTTGGCTGTGAAAATGCCGATTGATTGTCTGTTTTAAGGCTTTGACAATATAACTGTTAATGACAATTTATTTATTCAATGAAGAAAATATATACTTTTGAAATCTGAAAATTTCATGAATTACAACCTTTTATTTACTGTAGAGTAGGGCTGTGCGATTAATGGAAAATTCATCGTAATCGTCAGTTTTGGCCTTCAACAATTACAAACACAAAATAATGGAGGAAAACGCATTCCATTTTGCAAGGATCTTCTCTTTTGTTGTATTATAAAAGCACAGTCACAGCTTTCATTTACAGTGGTTCATTTGGGCTGTTTCTTTACAGTTATTTTTCAGTTGAATTCACAGTTTAAAAGCCAGTTATAGAAAATGTTTATGTTTCAAAAGTCAGTGAGTAGTAAATAATCGGGATCTCAATAGTGGCCAAAATAGCTGTGATTATGATTTTTGTCATAATTGAGCAGCCCTAACTGTAGAGCGACCTTAACAGAGACTAGATATGTGTAGATGGAAACTAAACAAATCAACAAAAATATATAAAGCTATCACAACTGAAATGATGGAGAAATGACATTTGAATGTAGCTGTAAGTGCACATATAGGACAGTGGATGTAAAATGCAACAGATACTGCAGATCAGACTTGTGTTCTGAGGATTCACAATAATTGCGGTTAACTGAAATAATTGCGATGATGTCAAATAACTGCGATGAGATGATTATTTAATAATTCTGACAGCCCAACTCATAGCAGCTGTCTAGTAACCATTTAAAGACATTATTGCATACAATATGCTGGAATACCTTAGTTACCGCTAACCAACACCTGGCAACCGCTCACAAACCACAAGCATCATGAAGGTGACATTAGAAGCAGATAATGTAAAGATCTTATTTTTTGCCTTGTGATGATTTGTTTTGAGAAGAGAGAACAGGTTTTATTTTAGGATGGGTGTTGTCTAGTGGAGGACAGTGGTAACACAAGCTGGTGTTCATGGTCCTCTGACAGGTTTGGTTTGATCGATGAGGATGCTGAGGTCACACGCAGTTGATATTGATAAACTCGATTCATGTCCTCGGATGATGGGATCAGAATTCTGTGATTTGTCAAATGCTGTTGGAGTTTAATGGAGATTTAATGTCACGGAATAATCAGGAATAATCTGTGACTTCTGTTGTTTGTTTATGTTAAGTTGTCTTTGAGCGATGCTCAGGAACTTGATGGAAATAGGAATTTGTGGAATGTGTTTGTGTTCCTAAACATTTAAATATTTCACACGTTTTATCGCTTGAATGGTGTGTGTTGTGAATTTCATGTGCGTTATTCACACGAGGTCTGGTAATGCGTGTGTTCAAATCTCCCTCTTGTGTTTTGTATTTTGTGCTGTGTCAGCTCTTTACAGAAGAAGATGAAATGTTATCCAAACATGAGATGATGTTTTGGGATTCGCTCTGATTGATTATAATTGACTTTCTCTTTGGATGTGGAGGATGGTGGAAGTCATGAATGAGCAGTTCTCTCCACGCTTTCATTCTCATCTCCTCCACATTTCTCTGATCTGAGCGATGAAGAAAATAACGTTCAGATCTTTGAGTGCTCACTGTATTAGCCGTAATGCACAGGAGAAAGTGATGTCAGGCTGTTTCTATGCAGAAGAGAGAGATTTATTTATTGTTTCTCACAGCAGAAGCGAGCGGAAGGTGATATACTGTACAGTGTTTTGCAGGAGTTTGGAAAGAGGTGATGATTTATCGATGGATTGTGACATTCATTTAGACCTAGCTTTATTTTGTGTGTTTTATGATGCTGGGGCCTTTAGAGAGTTCTGCTCTTTGTATGATCATATGTGTATGATCCTTTGTGGGGAGATCTAGTATGGCGCATCTTTAGTAATATCATTTTGGATGGAAGTCTTTCTTCGACAGCATGTGTGAACTTTATTTTTGGAAACCTTTGGTAATAATCTGTCCGTTCTGTCCAAATCAGTCTGTCGCTTTAGATAAAAGCGTCTGCTGAATGTTCTCTTTATTTGTTGTGATAAATTTTATTTAACTTTGGTTTAAGTCTCAATTACATTGACATCTTGCGTGGAAAAAACTTCTATGATTTATATGTGTCATCTGTCAAGTCCTTGCTTTTCTGTTCATATTTTGTTATATTTATGTGGGGTTTGAATAGAATGTATTTGTGTAGAGCTTTGAAGCACCTTGTTATCTGAAGTTTATCAACAAGGTGACATTTTCAGACAATGATGCAAACTTTCTTCAATAAGATTTAGTAAATAAAGGTGTTGTTTCTGTCAGTTGATCAGCCTCTGTGTGTGAATGTGATGTAATTTCATCTTTCTCGTGTTCTATTGTGTGTGTGGTATATATACACACTAATGTACGAGGTTTGTTAACAGTATGTATCATGTTGTGTTAGTTCTGATGGTGTTCTCTCTCCCGGTGTCATTTGTTTACTCTCAAAGATAACTCTTATCTGGGCTCAGGCCACACGGGCATTGTGCCGTACGCAAACACACATTTTTCTCAGGCGTTACCTCTCGCACGGGCCTCATTGTGCATCGTGGTTTGCTGCTCAAAAGTTCCATGAAAAGACTGGTTTGTGAATGTTTACGGTTGACAGAAAGTGTTGTGTTCTCATTGAGACGAGCATCGCTTGAGTTGTCTTCTGAGCACATGTTAGCAGACACACGTATGCACGTTTTGCAGGTGAAAATGTATGGAATACAGTATCGAGCTAAACCTTCAACATGAGAGTTGTGGGTTGTTTTGTGTATCTGTTCTGATTTTATTAGTAACAGAAGTTTCCTTTTTCTGTCGCGAAGAATAGAACAGAAAGGAGGTTGGACCCCATTGAACACGCGATTGATAGCTCTTGTGTGAAGATTGCATGTGTGTGTGTGTGTGTGTGTGTGTTGTCTTTGGAAGGCATTTGTTGCGTGTCTGGGCGCCGTCTGGCCCCTGCAGTGACCCCCCTGGGCTTTTGTTTCGGCCGGTCTGTGTTCAGAGATGTCCCGTGGCTGTGGGCTGTTTGTTGTTCTCTGGTGTCTTGCTGTGATGGTGCAGGGGTGAATCGAGCCCGCTGGACACACAGAATACTGATGGCATCTTCATCCAGAAGTGATGAGCTGGTGTGCTGATGTTGTGTAAGTGTCCTAAAAAACTTTAGGGTTTGTGGGTGTGATGTTCTGAGCTTGTGCTTTCTTTAAAGTTTAAGGTGTCATCTTTACAAAGTGTTCACGTCATCACACTTCGACCTAAATTAAATTGATAATGTGATTATTACAAATGAAATCAAGCTCGTCTTTAAGATTTTCTGTAGCATTGTGATATTTGAGACATTTTTAATAAAGTCACATTATGTAGAAACTCAATTTCGCTTAGGGCACATTTCACAGCCAGCTGTAAAAAGAGGAACAATATTTTTGGCGTCACCTTTATCCAGCTGATGAACGATAAACCTTTTGACAGCCAATTAAAATCCACTTAAATTTCAAGAGCTCACACATTGAACATAAGAAACTGCAGCGTGTGAGCTGACACATTTAAGCATAAATGGTGTTTTAAGGTCCATTATGAATCCGAGCTGTTGCTGTTTTCCACCTGACAGAGCAGACAGCAATGTTAGTGGGTGACAGCTCTGGTGTGGCTCAGATGGAAACGGGGCAGATGGAGATGTTCTGTGGATAATCCTGACTCCCAGGCTCCTCTCGTGACCTCTCCGTCTCCATCTTGAGGTCCAGCTGTCATCAGACATCAGCGGCCGTCACTCTTCTGCGTCGAGCTGCTGTGAAAGAAGCGGCAGAAATATTTTGCTCTGCTCAAGCTGAACGCATGCTAATGTTAACAGAAGGAGATGGAGATCAAAGGTTTTGTGATTCATTCATGAGTTTGAAATGGTTCATGAGGAATTTTTTGAGAAGTCTATATGTAGAGTTTGGTTCCAAAATGATATAACTGCGTTTTTCAAATTGTTCAAAAAGCATGTTTTTTTATTGTCCAATTCCACCCAAAATACAGCTAAATAACATTAAGAAAAATGAAGTTATCTCATTTTGGAACCAAACTCTTTATATGTGTCTTGACAGAAATGTTAGGATATAAAAGGAGTCGAGCTGTATGAGTTAGTAGCTAGTCTCACACACGTATTAGCAGAGTTAAATGAATGTGTGTTTTATTATGGGCTTAATCTTGAATGCTGTGATTTCAGTGAAGTGTGCAGTCATTGATGGAGCGATACTGTGTGAGAAGATGTGAGATGTTTTGTGGGGTCGTGGGGTGGCGGAGGTCACGCTTTTGTCATGGAAAACCCAATCGTGACCACCTGCCACGAGGAGGCCCCGTAAGCCACGGGTTCATGGGAAACTTCTTCCTAGAGCGCTGGCCTTTCTTAGCGTGACAATCCACTGGTTTGTTTATATTCCATTGTTAGACGGCATCTGGCTCGTGAGCTCACATCTTCAGAGAGCAAAACATGACTAACATCACAAAAATAGTCCAAAAACTGTCTGTTTACTCTCTTAGCACAATCCTGGGTTGATTTATAAAATGTTTTTATGTGCGCTGGAAAAACCAACCAATGAAATATCTCTGCATTGTTTACGGTTGGTTGGATATTTGAATAATGTAAATAACAAGGTATTCTTTGATATTTTTACTAATGTTTGCTGGAGGAATTCATGTATTAAACTCTATATGTCAGTCTGGATCCTGACCTACTTACAGACTCGTCTCACACACACAATCCCTCCGTCCGTCTGGGTTGGAACAAGGTTTTTAAAGCCCTACACATTTAAAGTGAATGAGGTGATTTAGTTTCAGTCTGACCGACCTCAGAATGCCTCTCGTCCTCAGAGCCGCTGTTCTCTCTTTTTTTATTGCGATCAGACTTGATTGTTGTTATTGTTTGCTGTGGTTATGTGCTCGAGTTGTGGTTTGCATTTCATGCCAGCGGCTATAAATAGATTTTTGTAGGAGAACCTGAATGCGTGGAGATGTGGGTGAGGAAAAACCCTTTTTGTTGTCCAAATGGACGACTGCCAAACGGCGGGCTAGTGTTTTTGGAGGTGATGGAGTGGAGAGATTGTTGTTTCTCTCTCTTTATCTTGACTGAAAAAGAAGACCGTTTGTGTTGTCATTGTTCAGACGCTCTCCACAACAACACTGTCTGTTTATGTTCATTCACACATCACCACACAAACATCTGTTTATTGGGGATATGAAATGTAACCTTAACTTTATTTTGTTGATGTTGTTTTTGGACCGTTTAAAGTAAACCAGAAGTCACCGGACAGAATCCTTCATATATTTAAAGTAGGGATGCACCGATACTACTTTTTCCTTTCCGATCCGATTTCGATATCTGAATTCTGCGTATCTGCCGATTCCGATTCTGATCCGATACTCGCACTGTTTTTCATGATCAAAGTAGACTTGCATATTTTAACTTTTATTCCCAGAGGTGGATAGTTAAGCATGTTTACTTTCAAGTACATTTTAAAATATCTGTACATCTATCTTTCTTTATCAGAGTACTTTGGACAAAAAATGCTTTCCTACAGTATGAAGCACATCATACTTATTCCACTACAGTCCATAAATAAATGTTTTTTTTTTTACTTTAAATCCATGAGTACATTAAAATCTACCATTTTCCTTTACTTAAGTATTTTTACTTAAAAGTATGATTTTTTTTAAATGTAATTAAGTGCTGTATTAAACTTAAAAATACAAACAAAACAAAAATGTGGTCTCATAAAGCACAGATACTTACAAAATGTTTAACAAATAAATCCGTGTTTATTACACAAAACTATCACTGTATAAAATTCTCCAAACTCGCTCATGCACATCCTGGACACAAAATGATGCGCTTAATACATTCGCTTCTACGTTATTTAAAGTCATGCGCATTGGACGCAGAATGATGCGCTTAAAGCACCCGCTTCACTCACGAGCATCCCGGATAGAGATGATCCTGTTGTCGCGGGGATATTTGATTCCCAAGTTCAAAACAGTTATAACACAAAGAGAAGAGATATGTTATGTGTTTAAATCATAGAACATTCAATCCATCCTAAAGTTAAAAGTTATGTATGAATGACGCATAACATAGACCGCTTCCAGTGCTTGAATCTCAAAACGTTACACTCAGCGATTGCTGTCTCCGGCAAAATGCATTTTAAACAAAACCACAGTCTATTATCTAGTGATTATGAAGAATATTGAAAACTTTGGAACGAGTAACGTCCTGACTGTTCCCGGACACACGCATGCTGGATTGAGATTGACAGATGACCGCACCAGCGGAGGTCAATTTTACTTTTATTTATGCTATATTGGTTTATTCCTCGCATAAAGCTATCAAGATACATGACATCGAATACAGTGCATGACAACGTTTATGGTAATTTCCTGATAGTTTGTCCTTTATGAAGCTGTAGAGTAACATCCATGGGTATCGCAACGGATCGGACTGAAGAGAACCCGTCAGCCCGATACCCGATCCATCAAAAAAGACCCGGATCGGCCCCAATTCCGATCCAGAGTCTCGGATCGGTGCATCCCTAAATTAAAGATGTTGTCACATGCCACACAAGACAGTTGCAGGAGTTGAAATGGTTGATAGTATGTTGTGGGATGTATAAATCGGCATTTGTCGACCCTGCAGATGCTCGTCTGGATGTTGTATTATCATGTAAAACACTTGTCATATCTTCATTGGTCTTTGAGGTCATTATAGTTGGTCACGCAGATGTCTTTACACATGCAAATGCTCTTGTGGGATCACATACTGTATGTGTTTTGTAATGCAAAGAAAACGCCTCCTTTACTTTAAAAGCATGAAATACTTCTTGAGACTCTAGATGAATGCTATGATTCTCGGAACATCATAAAGAAAAAAGTTTATAAAGCTTCAGACATTTTTGCGTGTATGTATTTGCTTTGAATGATGTTTGATTCATAATCGCAATTAATAATCTGCAGCAGTGGGACATTCCAGTGGCTCTATTGATGTAGAGAAAGAGAAAAGGTTGAAGGCCTCGATCCACCTCCAGTCATTTCCAGTGCTGTTGAAGTACATATGAAAGATTTATTTGTAATGTTTAATAGACACTCTGAATCAGAGGCGATGCTGATCAGTTTTGAACACATTTTTTGATTAATTATAATTATGCTTTTGTGAAGCGATGTTTAGGTTTTTTTAACTTGTGCATTACATAAAACACATCTGACAATGATATTTTATTAACCATGTAAAAGATATCCCCTGTATGCTTTCTGTATTTTGTTTATATCACAATTTGCACATTTGCAAGATCTTGAAGCAGTACACTGTCAAAAATAAACTTTGATTTTAGAAGAGGCAGTTTTATAGTAGATCAGTGTTAAAAGGATACTTCAGCTAAGAAACAACATTTCTAGAGATGTCCTCATCCCATCAGTCATTTTATTTCGAGAATCTGTCGATCCGAGTCCCTTAACTCTTTCACCGCCATTGACGAGTTATCTCGTCATTAAAAAAAAATGTTTCCCCGCCAAAGTCAAGTTATTATGGATATCAGTGTTTGTACTGTTATACAAAAAGTACAGAATGCCAGAACCTAGAAGGTAAATGTTTTATCTGTTTTTAATGATTGTTCTGAGTGTAATCTGAGTGGAATTTTTGACAAAAAAACATTAATTATGTTGAATCAAATTGATGCATTTTTGAAGAAACCTACCCACATCTACGGAGTGATAAAAAATGAACAACTGAAGATAGAAGAATACTGTTTCTTTTGTTTGAAAGCTGAGACTCTGTTCTTTCATTTGACATATTGATTGTCCATATATTCTTTACAGGAAATGTACTGTGAGCCATTAAATTTGGGTGAAAATGTTAAAAAACGCTGGCGAAGGCTGGCAACTTTTTTTTTAAAGAAGCTGGCGGCGAATGAGTTAAAGTATTACTATTCAACAGTTCAGCATTCTATAAATGATAGCATAACATTATATAGCAAACATAATGACAGAATTCGTCTTTTCAACTAATATTTAATAGCAGGATTAGATTAAACATTATAACGGCCTTCTTTATCAATGAAGTATAGTTGAAATGCTTTTGTTGCAGCTGGACAGGAGTTTGTCCTCATGACACAGAATAGAAGACCTTCATTTAACACCGCCTCAGAACTAAAACACTCGACACAATACTGCAAATTCAGTCTATGGTATTCACATAAGTTGTTTATCTTTGAGCTTTCACTTGGAATTAAAGAGAAAACAGCATCTCTGTCGTGTTAATGCTTCTCATCTGTGTCATTAAGTTTGTTGTAAAGCTCCGGTATAGCGATGTATGATGGAAGAAATCAGATGCTAACCCGTGTTCTCTATCACAGCGTCACAGAGATGACTGAACTGGCTGAAATCCCTCCACTTTTTTCAGGGTTTGGTATTAAATTGTTATTATTGAATGAAGCTCTGTTGCTAACGCCTAGTTGAATGCTTGCGCTGCACAAACACAAGCAGTTGTTCGGCTGCACATTTCCACACTGCAGACTCAACTGTCACAGCTCGCGCTCTCCTTTACCAAACTTGGGTGATTGGAAATGATCGGGCAAAATATAGCGATCCCGATCAGATTAAAAATGCTTTGATTGGCCCCCCATTCCCATTTTTGCGATTGGCCCGTGATGGCCTTAAAAATGTCCCGATGTTTTACTCGCCCTCAAGGCATCCTAACTGAATATGACCTTCTTCTTGAAGACTAATGCAGTTGGAATTGTAATACCATGTATAAAGCGGTAGAATGGGAGTGAATGGGGGGCAATTTTTTGAACCTCCACAAAGTGCATCCATTGATCAAAGAACGGCTCGACACGGCTCTCTGGTCTTAACAAAGGTCTTCTGAAGCCAATCCATGCGTTTGCTTAAGAGAAATATCCATATTGACAGTGCTTTTAATGTTAATGTCTAACTTCTGTTTTCCCTCGGCTGCACGTGAGCCTGCACGGCAGAGGAGATGGTATCCTATTGGAACAAGACTAAAAACGCAACGGATCTTAGGATACGCCTGCGTCATTTGCCGGAGAGGGTTCAAGAAAATTCTGTCATCATTATCTCACCCTTTTTATTATATTGTTCCAAGCCTTTATACATTTCTTTGTTGTGTTGAACACAAAGGAAAATATCTGATGGAATCTCATTCCTCATTTACTGCCATAGTGTATAGGAGTCAATGGGGAATGAGATCTGTTTGGGTACTGACATTCTTCTAAATATCTTCCTTTGTGTTTAGAAAAGAAATGTATTCAGGTTTGCAATCTAAGGGCGAGTCAATAATGAAAGAATTGACATTTTGGGCTGAAATATCCCTTTAATGTTCATACATTGAACTTTATTTCAGATTTATTTCAGACTGAACACACATACTTTTGAGAAGATTGAAGCACTGTGATCGGTCTTCTGCTAAACACTGGAGTTTAACTGTCACGCACCAAATGATTTAAACATGCAGATAAGAACAGATGTTTGTGTGATTTGATATAATTCCAAGAATTTTAAAGCGACAGTACATACTCTCAATGACATGACCTGTATGAGTTTCTTCAGCAAAACACAAAAGAAGATATTTTGAAGAATGTTGAGACATTTCTTTTGTGTTATTATTTTTCCTGCTGTTTTAAAATGTATTTTCATTATTTCTACACTGTTCTATTCTAATGTGTCTATTGCTACAATAGTCTGCAGAAGAGGCACGTCAATGAAAAATGATTATTTTCTTTGCATCTGGCAGACCATTAATGTTTATAGATGAATAACTGCGGTGATTGGACACACACACACACACACACTTATCTTTATATGTGATGGATGAGGGATCTTTTGAGATGTCAGTAATAAGCCGGATGTATGATGACCTTCTCATTTGTCTTAAACATCTGAATATTCTGAAGGATAAATTCCTCTTTGGCCTGAGTGTGCCTCCGTCATGCTGCGATCTTCCAGAACATCGACTGCGCCTCTCGTGAGTAACAGGATTTACAGGCGCTGAAATGTCAGAGTTATAAAACAGTCCCAAGTCTTTGTTCTCCCAACAGAGTTCCCAAGATGCCCCTCTTTACGCCCCACATGCGTCTTGATAGGTTTTACGCTGTCTTGTGTGGATTTAAATCTCTTTTTTTGTGTTTTCAACGTGTTGAATGTTCACATGCTCACATCATGAACGTCGATGTTCACTGTCAGTCGGCCGGTCAATGCAAGACTAGATCTAGTCATCTTCATACATTGAACATATTACATGGACTGCTGGTTTAGAATAACACATTTTTGTTTTGTTTATACAAACTTTTTTTGTGTATAATGGCAGAAGTCAAACTTTGAGTAATATCAAGCTCATCATCATTTGCTTTATTTATTTTCTTGATATGAGGAGTGTTGTGAAGAGTGTGTTGATCCAGTGTGTAGCTGGAGTGAAGGGAACGCTGGAGAGTCTGGTCATAGTGTGTGTGTGTTAATAGACTCATTCAGGGATAATACAGACCCGTGTGTGTGTGAGATCCCTCAGAAAACAGCAGTAAGACAGATGCTGGTAATTAAGTTCTCATGTCTGTGTTGGTAATGGACAGCTGTGAGGAATGAATATAATGTTTAATGATGAAGAATTGTGATAAGAATAAAGTCTCTGAGGTTAATAAAAGTCTCATTGCAGGTTTTTGGCTTCTCTTGTCTCTTGTGATGTTTGCTTGTGTCGCTGTAACTATGAGTCTCTCTGTGATCTAACAGATTTTAATCTTAGATAACATGTGTAACATTGCTCCTAAAGTTATTATAACTGTAGTCCTCCTTCTTTCCTCTCTACATTACATTTCAGGTGACTTTATGTACTTGTCTTTACATGTTGAAACAAATGATGTCAAACCGACTGTAAGATCAAACTGTAAATCATTTTCTTCATCAAATTTACCGTTCATGATGGGAGGACACTTTATTTCATCACTGATTTCTGATGTACTTGCCCAAAACTCTTTTATTCATTTGAATCCCTTAAAAGTCATAGATTTCTAGATTTTTCGTGCATTTTATAAATTTGTTTTCTAGTTGGCCTCACAGTGACTGTTTGGATGAAGTTGTGGATTTCACAGCGGATTTGAAGTACTATTTTGTGTACTTTAACATTTTGAATATTTTTTAAAGACATGCGCTGTAGATGTAGTTCATAAATGTGAGATGATGTGAAGTACAGCACTTCTGTAAATGAACTCACTGTAATGACTCTTCCAGAAGTCTTGAGGTGAATCGTATGTGTCAAAATAAATGTCTGAATGTGTTTCATCTGTAAACAGGTTGAATAGTTTGGAGCGTGATCTCTCTCTCTGTCTTTTTGACCCTCTGCTTTTCTTCTGTCATGACAGCACAAAGTTAGAGTCGCTAATTGGGATATTTCTGTTCGGCTGTCAGCAGAATTATTGCTGCTAAGTGTTAAAACTCCCACATATTTAATACAAACGCTTGTGTGTGTTATTTTATCATTTTGAAGTTTATTTTAAGCACTTTCTTACTGGGAGTTGATTTAGCAGAAATCATGTTTTGAGAATCCTTAAGGACAGAGTTTCAGAATGCAACCCGGCGTGAGACCAGCGACTCATGACTGAGAATAAAAAGTGGTGAAATGTCTTGAAATGATTGGCTGCTGCCGTCTGCTCTATATTACCCACAATTCTCAAGATGGTGTTGTGCAGCGAAACGTTGAGCGAGATTGGCATCTGTCGGCGGATCCGTCTTAAAATCCAGTGATTCACTTTCTTCTCGACAGCTGCCTTAAATGTGAACAAACTTTATTTATAATCATCATTCTGTCTTCCTCGTGGAATAGAATATGTGTTTGAAATATTTCATTCTGGGATTTATTTTCTCTTCCCTGTGGAGTAATAAAATGCATTCAAGCTTATTTAATGAAATATATCTAGTGGTTTTTACACAATTTACTTGCAAATACAAACAGTTTTGCCTCAGTGCACACCAGTGGGAATAAAGTAAAAAAACGATAATGATGCCCTGTTAGTTTGAACACGTGTTCCTAGTCTAACACGATATTACGAAGTTTGTATAATGTGTTTCTGTTGACATCAGTATCTAGTAATCTGCTGGGTTATAAAAATGATGTGAGCAACAGATTTTTTTCCCATTACTTTAACCCAGTGGTCCTCAACCAGGGGTGGAGCGGAGGTACTGCAGGTGGGGGGGGGTGACGGTTCCCGAAAACCCCAACCTTTGGAACTCGATCGTGAATGCACTGAGGAACGCGATTTCAAATTGTCAGAGGTCAATGTTCCGCTGAAGCTGCACACGTGAGCAGACACGCAGACTCATTGTAGGTCCTGCAGAGTGCAATTTTAGGCTGTGCACAAAAGCTTCATATGGCAAACGTCCACTCAGGAATTAGCAGCAATGACCTCTACATCATCTTCAGAAACGGGTAGATCATCATATAAGTATGTTTGTCTTTCAGACTGTTTTTTTCAGAATAAGCGCAAGTCTCTCTCTCTCCCGATGAGATCAGTGCGCGCATAAAGGAAGTGGCGTGTAAATAAAGTGCCTTTTCATGTATTTCTGATCTTGGGCGGCTGTTTAAAGCTGTTGACAGTTATTGAAGATGTAAAAAGCTATTTTCGACAGGAAAAGGACACCACACCACGTCTGTATTATAAACTTTGAGTAAACTCTCGCTCGTGTTAAAATCATGAAACGTGCACCCTTCTCGTATCTCTAATCCTTTTGGAATAATGCCCAATACACTACAATTTTGTAATGGTTTTGATGCCAAAAGCTAATGGTTCACAATTTTAATTATAGAATAGATTTTCTCTCGTTTGGTCCAGACAGTCTGCACAGAAGCTGATGTTTGAAGAAGGCCTCGGTTGTTTCGTGGTTTCTCCGTCTGGTTTTAATTTCGATCGGAGGTCTCGTCAGGAATGTGGAGGTGCTGTTTGAGGGTCTGTGCGGTCGTGTGTGTTTAACAGAGCACGTGAAATGAGATCCAGACCTGCTCTCTTTTCATTTGATCCGGCCGGAGATCTCCTCACTTTAAACACAAACGTGCTTTCAGTTCATTTTCTGCCTGCATGTAAATCACTTTGATAATGAAAGAATTGTTTTGTGTGTTTATTCGGTTGTCGACAGACTCGACCTCATACTTTATTCTCTAATAAGAAAACACTGTTATCGACGCTTTATAAATGTTCAAATAGGTCACTGTTTTACTTTGAGTTTATCATTGTGATGTCATTGCTTTAGGAACACACACTACTATTTATCTAAAGATTCATTAACACTATTAAATATCCCAGAAAGCAACAATCGTGTCTGGATGGTGCCGTAGGTTTGGCGAATGTCAGAACGGTGAATCTGAGCCAATTTATGTCCATCAAACAGATTTTAAAACCGTAAAATTCTATTGGCTGTGTAATGTTGATGCACTAATGCATCTCTCAGGGTCTCCGTTCTGAAGTCATGTTTTAGTACGTACTTCCTTTTGTGTGTCTGACATCTGCTATTGCCATTAGCTGTAATGTCCCCATGGCAGCGCGTGAGTTTGGCTGTGAATGCTGATGAGGCTCTGTAGCGATGTGTTCTCAGTGCGGACACACACGGGCTCTCGCTTTCAGTGCACGCCGACATGCCGTTGGTGTGTATCGGGGATGTCTTAAGTGTGTGTGTGTTTATTTTCCCTGTGTTTGTGTATGTGCAGTTGACTGAAAAGGTCTTTGTCTACGGAGAGGAGGAAAAGCACTACTCCCACATTCGCCGTTGCCTAGCGACCGCAATGCACAGATTGTGGAGAACATCTGTCGTGGCCGCTGCTGCCAAATTGGTGTTGTATAGTAAACAGGGCTCACGCCCGCCCGCCTTCCGCCTCGCTGCTCTTTTGTGCTGCTCTAAGATCAGTTTCACAGCTCCCCGTGATGAATGAGAGAGGATGAAACTGTTCTGTTATCAGTGTGAAGTTCTCATGACCCTGACTCGGCCTCTGCTGGACTGCAGCTCAAGGGCACCGTGTCCTTGTTTACATGTTACCGCTTCAACTAAAACCTGTAAACTGATGTGTGTGGGTTTGTTGTTATTATGATCGACTCTGGGGGATCTTGATGATTTTATATCCTGCTGAACCTGATGGAGGTGAATGTTTTAGACTGACATGTAACACCTGATGTTAAAGACACATTTTAGTCTGCATAATGTTGGAAAAGCAGAAGAATAAAGCCTGCTTTTATTATTATTTTTCAACTAAACACACATTCACTGCAAATAACACACAAATACAAATAATACAATTACACGTTTACATCAATTCATTTTGCAGACCAGAGAGCATTTAACATTTTGTCAATAAAAATAGTAAATATATTTCATATAATACATATAATTGCACTACATGTATTTCATATGAATATAAAACGTGCTGTATATTACAATAATAAGTCACATCGGCAAAAGAATATTTCATTTCTTTCTGTTTTTGTGGTATTGAAGTGGATGCTGTGAGATGATGTTAATGCAGTGTTCAGTATCAGCTGATGCGGTGGAGTTGAAAGGTCATTCACCTCAAACATGCTGTGCTCTCATCCATCCTTGAGCTTTGATTTATGATAAACCTCCTCTCGCTGGTGTGTGTTACTGCCGGTCATCACTGTACTGCTGGAAGAGTTCACATCAATCACATTGTTTGTTATATTATTGATGTGCAGATGTTCAGAATCACCCCTTGTTTACATCACACACAACTGCGGCACGTTACGGCTCCGGCGAGGTTTCGTTCCATCCTCAATGCCGTGCCAATGTGCACAGGAGCCGCTGAAAAGCTGAGAAACTGAATTTATAAGACCACAGAGTTTGCCTGTCCGACGTTGTTTTTCTTGATTTTTTGTGTTTTGTGAGGTTTTCCCATAAGAAAGTCTAAAAAGTGGATATGTTTCTTCGATATATTGTTGTGTTTATTGCAATGAGTTGTGCTTTGTTCCCTTACGAAAATTAACCATGGTTTTACTAAACGTAAAACAAACAAACATGATTATTATAGTTCAACAATATTTTTCCACAGATATTTGTTTTGTTTGAGGATGAACCTCTCGTTGTCCTTTTATGGCCTTATGTCAGGGATATGTGATGTGAAATATGAACATAGGATCTTTTATTTTGACATAAAACTGCGCGACTTGGACGCGGCGTATGGCAAAAATAGACTAGGTGTGTATCGTTAGCGAGGTGGTGCGGAAAGCCGCTTCTGGGACGCTTCAGTAACGTGCTGCTGCGCGACTGGTATAAATAAAGACATTCACTAGAGTGGCTGCGATCATCCTCCAACAAAACCTTTGTTCATTTTTGGAAAAATATTGTTTCAATTCTCATTTTGTAACCAAGACAGACCTGTAACTGCTCCAACTTCAGATATGGTGATAACTTATTATTTCTTATATGTGACCCTGGATCACAAAAGCAGCACAGGAACATTTTTATTGAAAGACAAAAATACATTGCGTGGGTCAAAATTATAGATTATTCTTTTTTGGTAAAATTCATTAGGATATGAAGTAAAGATCATGTTCCATGAAGATATTTAG
Organism: Triplophysa dalaica; assembly: GCF_015846415.1. Classification (NCBI taxonomy): domain Eukaryota; kingdom Metazoa; phylum Chordata; class Actinopteri; order Cypriniformes; family Nemacheilidae; genus Triplophysa; species Triplophysa dalaica. Next base: position 19,334,788 of record NC_079564.1, on the reverse strand, counting down.
TAAGTTTCCTACCTTAAATATATAAAAAAACTTTATTTTTGTGAGTGGATGTCCTGTCACGGTGCCCCTGATGAACAACTTTAAATGCAATTTTCTCAATATTTATGTATCTCAGTCAGATATTGTCATATTCTAACAACTCACACATCACTAGAAAGATTATTTATTCAGCTTTTAGATTATGTAAAATCTCAATTTCGATAAAATTGACCCATAGACATGTTGTCCAGGGTCACATATATGTTGTGTCAAAATACAAGACAACAACTAGTCACGACTAGCTTCCTCATTTGGCTTGAGGAGACATTTATGAGTCATTTCAGTAGTTTAATGATCAATGTTTGTACTGTTTGGAGCTTCAGTATTTGTGTAAGTTTTTCAGTAGTTAGTATAATTTGAGATATTTTTATAAAACAAACTGAAGAAAGCATGTAGGATGTAATGAAGAGTGAGGAAATGAGGTGAGATTTGCCTTCACATTCAGGTGAATTATTCCGTCAGAAATCATGTCATGTGACGCTGGCCTCTTGGTAGTGTGTGAGGTGTTGTTTTGACAGACGGTTCTCACAGCGTCTCTGTTTGTGGCCGGGATGCAGACGGTGTCACCACTTGTGCCTGCAAGACTCTCTGAAGCCCATGCGGTCGCTGTTATTGAACTCATGATGTCGTCTGCTGTAAAGCGTTCAGACCGGCCACATCATTCCCATTCAGTCATCTGCATGCACTGTAGGGTTGTCACGATACTGGAATTTCTAACTTCGATACGATACCTTGAAAAATATCGATATTCGATACCATTTTCGATACCACGGAAAAAAACTGCCACAACATTAAGGGGCTATTTTTTTTTATTAGAAGTTGTTTGAAGCCAGGTTTCTCAACAGTATACACAGGAACCTGATCCATGCATATGTACTGCTACAGCCCTGTTCAGCTTCTTAGCTTCATTTAAGTTTGCTTCATACTTTCTTTGCTGTTCAAATACAGCTGGTAGTGTAGGTTGTGAGTGTGTTGTTTTTGTTGCAGGTCGACCACACTTTTAAAATGAACTGAACTATTTTACTAATCTTAGAACTTAAGTTAATGGTAATAGATATTTGTTAACATGAATAAACAATGAAAAATGCTTACAAAACATGTATTAATCTTAGTTAAAAGTTAATTTAAACTAACTTTTACTAATACATGTATGTACTAATTAAAATCCAAAGTTCTATCTGTTAATATTTTTTTTCATTGGACCAGAGCAAATCCGCATGATCCGTTGTATTTTTATTACATACTGTCATCAAAGATTAAAATATATCGGATTATATTAACTTTAAGAATTACGGTGAATAAACGAGACAACACTCATATCAGCAACAATACTAGGCCATCTTGGTTAATGTTTGAGTATAATGTTAAAATAAGAAAAGTTACCAACCTCTCGAAATTCTGATCCGGGTGTCTGTCTTTGCTATATTAGAGGTGTTAGAGCCTTTTGTTAGCACAGCTCTGTAGCAACTCTTGCATATTGGCTTGTTTATGTCCTTCGGCTTTCCATGTTCATTTGCTTCATATCCAAAATATTTCCAGATAGCACTCCTGCTGTGTTCTTTCTCAACCAAAGCCGGTTGCGGAGGTACGACGTATTTTTTTGTTGTTTACGTGAAAGTTGTAGTTTAAGAGTTTAAGTTATGTTTAAGCACGTCATCTGAACCAGTGAGTTAGTTCTTAGTTCACGTCTGATTTTTTCTTCTGAATAAATTCAGTTTCCTACATGATCGCTGCAGTGTCCTTTTACTAATTATAACTCCGTGATGATGCGCCAAAAGACAAAGAATTTCCTTATTGCTAAATCATAATCTAAAGTAGGATTTTACCAAATCCACCACAGCCTAATTGTTTCTAGCAATTCTGTTATTTTTCTCAAAATATTACGAGTTTATTCTACGAGTTTATTCTCGTAACATTTCGACCTTTTCCTCGAAATCTTGGATTTTTTTTAACGTGGCTCGTACGGAGGCGCCGCACACGCCATATTTATATTCACTTCACTTTTGCTATTTAACCAGAGCGAATGAGACGTGACAGGCACTGCAGGTCACGTGTGGTGTTTTTCAACGCGCTTTTGGAGATAAGTGAAAGTGACAGCTCGGCTAGGATCGGTGTATCGATACTTCGGGAAATTAGTATTGGTATCGTTCAGATATTTCAGTATCGATATTTATCGAAATATCGATATTTTTGACAACACTAATTCACTGCGGCTCAAAAAAATATCCAGACACTTAAGGGTGGAGGATAAAAGTGACGTTGTCTTTTGTGTTGTTTCAGGACCCAGTCATGGCGAAGTGGAGACCCGTGAATGTTTGTACTTTAACATCAACTGGGAGATTGAGAAGACGAACCGCAGCGGTGTGGAGCGATGCGAGGACGAGAAGGACAAACGCTCTCACTGTTACGCCTCATGGAGGAATAACTCGGGCAGTATTGAGCTGGTGAAGAAGGGATGCTGGCTGGATGACTTTAACTGCTACGACAGGTATCAATCTGAAAACATCTTCTTACACTCGACATCGGAACACAGTGTTTGTGGTGCTGGTTTGGTTTGAAGAAAACAGATGCTGAACAAAATACAACCATGTGCAAGAGGTCAATCACGACAACTGTGTAGTTATGCTTCTTGATGGGAACATGTCTTTAAACTGCAGATGATAAAACCCTAGATTTCCAGCCGACCGCCCCACACTGCATTGATATGACAGAAGGTTGATTCTGACCGCCGGTCTCATTATGTGTTTGAGGATATTTTGCAGCTGTGTTACATCATGTAATGGAGGATTTGTTCTCTTTTTAAAAACGTTGAGCTCATCATCATTCCGACAAAACAACTCGATCTTTAATAGGAGAATTAAAACAGAGGATAAGGAGTGTGTTGTTTGTAATAAAATACTCAAGACATGTACTGTATTTAGTCATTGAAATGTTGTATTTCTTTGGCTGCAGTCAGTGCTGTTGGTTAAATGTAATTGTTTGTTATTTATATTGGAAAGAAAATATTTATTGTAAAAATACAGTTGAATTTACTTAAAACCAAGATGAAAAAATGGTGCACATATATTTTAAGTAAAGTCAACACATAATTTTTTACAGTGTAGATTGAAATAGATCATCATCAAATAGATCAAGCTAATACAAACATAACGGTTCATTACGTTAAGTCTTTATATAGCTCTGAAGACATTGTTTTGTATGTTAAATTGCAGATCCTAAAAATCCCATGTTGCTCTTTTAAACAACTTTTCTGTTTAAACTTAATAATTGTCATTTTTATCTAATTATTTAAACTCTATAAGTTGTTCTAAAAAAATTAATTAATGTTTTGTGGCTATTAAAAAACAATTGGCACTTGTTTTTTTCACTATAGGAGCCAATAGCCCCTTAACTGATTTGTTTGTTTGAAGGCCTGTTAAAGGGAAAGTTTACCCAATTTTTTTTTTTTTTTCATTATTTGCTCACCTTTCGAGCTTGAAACCAACATTTCTTTGATATCTTTGACTAGCATGTTATAAAAATGCTTTATAAATGTCTTTGTTCTGTTGAACAACAAAAGAAGATATTTTGAGGAATGTAGGACGGCAAACAGGGGCCTGATCTTATTTTTACTACTATGGTAGTCAATGGTGGCCTAGAACTGCATTCTTCCAAATATCTTTCTCAGTGTTCATCAGAACAAAGACATTTATACAGGTTATTACTTTAGGGGTTAAGTAAGTGTAAATGAAGACATTTTTGAATTTTCATTTTTGGGTGAACTATCCCTTTAACTTCTGGTAGACCTCTGCAAAGAATCTATCAGCGCATCTACACCGGACAAGGAAACACATAAAACACATTATCATTGTACATTTTGTCCCAACAATCCCATTAGAACAAACCGTGTGTGGTGTCACGCTGGTTGTGTCCGGTGTAAACACCGCGTAACTGTTGAGTCGTTTTTAATTTTATTTAGTACAATTACTCAAATATTTATAAAAATGTATATGAATCTAATTCAAATATACAATATTATAACCAAACACAAACTGAAAGTGAACTTCTGGCCTGATATGAGACCGTCTATAGAAAAAAGCTTTGCACACGTGATGTTGATATTTCATGGCCTCTGGAGAACATTCTTGAGATTCCAGTGGTTAGATGATATGTGGAGGAGTCAGCTGAGGACAACATAAAGATGTGCTGACACTACTGGACCACTGCAACACGAGGGTCTTTTTTGACCTGCATGTGACTAAAGGGAAGGCTAAAGGTGGTCTCAGGAGCATTGACGTGGTCTGGACTGTGTTGATGTGTGTGAGACCTTTTGGCTTCTGTTCTTCTGTGTTTGACATGTGTTGTTTTAAGTCCCGTCATCAGATCAGAGCTGTTTGGTGAATGATGAGCTCTACTGAGGGCATGAGCCTAAAGACGGACTGAGTTTCACACAGAGGTCAATCTGCTGCTCTCTTAAACACACACAACACCAGTCCACTGACCAACAACATGGGACAGGACACATCGTGTTTTCATCATTTATTCCAGTTTATAACTAATTTAGTATTTCAGCTGCTGTTGGACACTTGAGTTTAACAGGCTGAAGAAAGGAGCTTTATAGGAGAGCACGAGATATTGAACTGTTTTATTTCAGAAGAGCAAGTCAAAGCCAAATTTTGTCATGTGACTCTTTTGAAAGCCCAGTTCACACAGGAATGAAAATCGAAGTTCTTTCAAACCCGTGTGCTGTTTTAAAAATGTTTGAAGAGTCTCTTTCACAGTCCAAAACAGACTTTTGTCTCTCAGAAGGTCATTTGGGCTTTAGAGTTTATCATTGCTGCTGAAGTGTTTGTGTTATATCTGTCTGGTCATTAGCTCTGCAGGCAGACGGGTCACTGAGAGTTCTCAGACATCTTTATATCAACGAGATGTTTAGAAAAGGCCAGACATCCATCACATCACTGCAGGGACGCATTGTCCCGTGTTGTTTTTCTGAGAGCTTTACGTCCAAGAGCTCATGTTGAGCAGGTGCTTGAAAACAAACGAGAGATTCCGTCTCAAATCACACATTAGTGCTCGTGGAATGTAATGAGCGTCTGGTTTGTGTCTCATTATGACAGGCAGGATTGTGTGGCCACGGAGGAAAACCCTCAGGTGTTCTTCTGCTGTTGTGAGGGAAACTTCTGCAATGAGCGCTTCACACACCTGCCCGACGTCACTGATGGACCAGGTGAGCACAACTTTACTTACTTATTTGTCAATTTAATCATCCTCGATTGACTCTTCCTCTCTCTCGCTCGCTCTCTCCATCTCTAACTCTCTCTCTCTCTTGTCTGTGTTGTGTGTGATAGAAATTGAGGCTCCTCCAGTCATGCCGTTTCTGTTGAATGTTCTGGTGCATTCTCTGCTGCCCATCACAATGCTCTCCACGGCTCTGCTGCTGGCCTTCTGGATGTATCGCCACCGCAAGCCACCCTACGGACATGTGGATATCAATGAGGTTCGACCGCTCTCTCTCTTTCGTGTGTTTGAGGAATCATGAAACTCATTCATCATCAGTATTTCATTTCTGCGTTCAGCTCTGGATTTGTGTCGTGTGTCTCCACCTGCTGGTGATTTATTGTTGTTGTTAAACAGATGTTTTGGGGTGTGTTCACATATGCCATGTTTGGTTCAATTAAAATTACTCTGGTGCGATTGCTGTGTTAGTGCAGTTTATTTATAGGCCGGTCTCAAACTGTGGTGTGGTTCGATTGAAATATGAACGCAACACGGACCAAAGGCATCGAACCCAACCAAAAACAGGAAGTGATAACCATATTCTACGATCTGAAAATCAAGTGATTTTGGTAATATAAAAGGGGTGTTTATTAGACCTGTGCTTGAGTCACATTGCACAAACCATACAGTTTTGACTGCTTCATGAAGTCTTTGCAAGTTATCGGCTTGCCACATATCCCCTCAAATGTGTAGGCATACAGTGAGCATGTATGACCCAGCACATGGCATTCAAAAGAAAAATATTTCTCTTTTGCTTAAAATTTGGACGTGAAACTAATACAATTCATTTCTATGTATATGATATTTACATTGTATTCAACAAGGCCCCCCTCCCAATACCTCAAAATTTCTACCCAATAAAATATTTGAGAGCTTAATTTTTACTGGAAAAACATTTATTAAATAAAAAAATCTTTAATTTGTATGACAATATTGGTCATCTTGAGCTCCCCTTTGAAGTCTGCTGTATGTGCTTGACTCTTGCAGTCAGATCTCTCTATATATAAATAGTATTTTTTTCTCTATTATTAGTGTTTAGACCGATGACCATAGATGATGTGTTTCGGCACATCTCTTTAATATTTTGTGTGGTGTTGTGTTTTCAGGATCCCGGTCTGACTCCGCCGTCACCGGTCGCGGGATTGAAACCTCTGCAGTTGCTGGAGATTAAAGCTAGGGGGCGCTTCGGCTGCGTGTGGAAGGCTCAGATGATAAATGAACATGTAGCAGTGAAGATATTCCCCATTCAGGTTCATCCTTCTGTTTCTTCTGCTGCTTTTACATAAGCCCTCTCAAGAGAACACGCTGGATGTTAGTTACATGACGTCTCATTCTTTTCTCAACTGTGCCTCACAGGACAAGCAGTCGTGGCATAACGAGCGAGACATCTTCTCCACGCCGGGCATGAAACACGAAAACCTTCTCTACTACATCGGCGCTGAGAGACGCGGTTCAAACCTGGAGACGGAGTTCTGGCTGATCACAGAGTTCCACGAGAGGGTGAGAGTCACTCCTGTCCAGACGGGATTGTTTGTGTTAGCGCATATGTTTCACATGTTCTCTTCCGACGTCCAGGGTTCTCTGACGGACCACCTGAAGGGAAACGTGGTGAGTTGGAACGATCTGTGTCGTATTGCTGAGACGATGGCGTGTGGTCTGGCGTACCTTCACGAAGATGTGCTGCGGTTTAAAGAGGGTCCCAAACCTGCCATAGCCCACAGGTGTGTTAGCGAGTGTTCAGCTTCTGAGCGGTTACGTGTCGTGTACATCTGTTACAACAGTGTGATGATGTCCAACCCACAGAGACATCAAGAGTAAAAATGTGATGTTGAAGGCAGATCTCACGGCTGTCATTGGTGATTTTGGTCTGGCGGTTCGCTTTGAACCTGGCGTGCCTCCAGGAGACACACACGGTCAGGTAGGAAACTAGCAAGCTCAAGGTCATGCCTTCCATTCCCAGATTTATCGATGTAATGTCAACCATGAGAGACTCACCTTTGAATGCTTGCTCCGTCAGGTGGGCACGCGGAGGTACATGGCGCCAGAGGTGCTGGAGGGTGCCATCAACTTCCAGCGAGACGCGTTTCTGAGGATAGACATGTACGCCATGGGTCTGGTGCTCTGGGAGCTGGTGTCTCGCTGCAAAGCTGCTGACGGTGAGAGCCGCCGCACGTTGCCTAACATCTCACGCTGCGACTGCCGTATGTATGATTTGTGTGCTGTGTTTCTGTAGGTCCTGTAGACGAGTACATGTTGCCGTTTGAGGAGGAGATCGGGCAGCATCCATCGCTGGAGGACCTTCAGGAGGTGGTGGTGCATAAGAAGATGCGGCCGGTGTTTAAAGACTCCTGGTTGAAGCATTCCGTACGTGTCATTGTTTACTTGTAGACATTCATACGCTCGTACGATGGCTCTGTGTTAAGATGTTTCTTGTTGGGCTTGAACAGGGCCTGGCACAGATGTGCGAGACGATCGAGGAGTGCTGGGATCACGACGCAGAGGCCAGACTTTCGGCCGGTTGCGTGGAGGAGCGAATCTCTCAGATACGCCGCGTGACCAGCGGCACTACCTCAGACTGCCTGGTTTCCATGGTGACGTCGGTCACCAACGTGGACCTGCCACCCAAAGAGTCCAGTATCTGATTCACGGCCCTCGTCTTTCCAAACTCAGTGAATCTCAACAACACCGATGCAGCTGCTATTTTATCCGAACATTTTTCAACTTGATTCTTATGATTACTCTCGGTTTTATTTTCTCTACCAGCACACTTCTCGACTGCATTTTTAGCATAAGAGCAAACACAGGAGATTTTTATTCAAAACACAAACAGAGAGAGGACGTCTCGACGCGCATTCAGGTGCCGACAAATGAATGCAGGCCGTGCAGGTACCTCAACATTTCACTTCTGCGTTTCGTTGGATTTTTTCCCCCGCGTCGTTCTGTCGCCGGACACCATCGCCTGTGATGGGATTTGAACACTGCTGCAAACCCGCGAGGATCATTAAGACTGTTACAAGCGCAATTAAACTTCCTCGTGGGACACACCTTTTTACTTTCACTTTCCGACAGTGCGTGATATTCAAAATGATGGAAATTGTGTCTTTTACGGAACTAACGGGTGTCGGAGAACACAGACAAAGACGACTGGACTGAATTTCTTTCCTTTGTTTCTGTTTTGGTGACTGTGAATTGAGTTTTGCTGGAAATTTTCTCGAGTGGATTTGCCTGAAATCTCTGCGCTGGGTGGCTTGCATATGGGAATATCAGAGATGATGAGAACATTTACTTTGGTACGGGAATCTTACTCAGGTATCTCATGTCACGGGGTTGTGGGTCCATGACTGCCTTTCCCACATCATCACTAGGACAGAAATATTATGGTGCCCTCAGAATTTGAACACTAAATATCAAAAAAAATACATGCAAGACCATGATGTGTGTGTGTGTGCGCTCGAGTGTGTGTGGTGTTAAAAGCTGATGAAATGGTTTGGCTGGTGTGGTTGTGAAAACCGAAATTTTTGTTTTGTTTCTGTCTGTAATCTCTTGTAATAACGTCATGTGTTTAGATATTTGCTTCAGTCTGTCTCTGTGTGCGTGCGTGTGTGAAAACAGCTCATCGTTCACCTCAAAATCAAAAGGAAATAAGAAAATTTATTTTGCATAAATTAAGAGTTTGACAATATACTTATTTCATCAATTTTTATAAATATCATGTTTTATTTGCCATTTAATTCATATTACTATAAGATATTGCAGCGATTGAATTTTTTCATCAGCATATATGAGATGTGAACAGAATTTCTTACTTTCTTTTGATATGGTGAAGACGTGGGCAGGTTTTGGTGAGATTCGCGCAGAAAGTGTTTGGATTTGTGTCAGGTCCCTACATGTATTACCTCTTCTAACAGGGACCAAATTTGACTTCAACATCCTGCAATATTGACACACGGATTCATGGGCTAAAAACTTCGACTTCGATCAAGTGAAGAAAAAGGAAACAATGAATGCAGAATATTTATTTTGTCCTAAAAGTGGTAGATTGTAATCTGCGTTTCCATATGCCATAATTCAAGCGAGAATTTCCACAGTGCTGCTGTTTGGGTGGTGATATATTCTGGTTTCTCCTCAGTAAACATCATCCTCAGACGCGATCGCGCCTCACCAGAAACGAAAAGGCTTCCGAGACGAAAGAGCGCAACGTAAAACAATAACATTTGTTGTAAAAGGACAAAAAAAGTGAAAGATGTTGTTCATGAACCACAGACCACCTCAGACCAGAAATACCTCAGATTTTCTAAGTGTATGACTTCTGTTATATATTTTGTTAGTTGTGTTGTAGTAAGTATATTTTGGTGTACGTTTGATTTTATGATAGGGAAGACGTTTAAAAAAGATAAAAAAAAACAATGTTTGAAGAAGTGCTACCATGTCGTGTTGTATAAAAGAGAGAAGCCCATGATGTAAATAGCTGTATACAGTTGTAGAATTCTGCCGATGTGATAGCGGGCATTGTTCTTCATTTCAGCTGAGCTATCTTCCTACACGCTTCTCTTGCGTCTTTTACTTCAGGGGACATTGAACCTTAAATGTTTGGCGCTTCTTACAAAAACTCAAACGCCCCATTTGTACTTGCACAATTTTGTACGAAACCCTCCGACGGGGGACGAATTTTTCGAAAGCAGACTTAAGAATGAAGTGCGATGCGACCTCGCTCAAAGCACCCTTACCAAATTACCTTCGCCCCAAATGCACGATTGAAAAAAACAAACAAAGTTCAGACAGAGTGAGCTTTCATTACAGGGCCAAATAAAGGTTTGGTGTCCCTACAGTGCCATTTCACTCTCTGTACCCATGATGCACTGCAGCGGTTGCTTCTAGAGCTTTAAGTTCTCTTTAATAGTGCCATATATCAGGAGTGAGACCGAAGGTCAGAATGTTGTCGAGCTATTTTTTTTCCTCTTGCTCCGGTGTGATTTCGCTTCGGTGACGTCTGGTTCCAAGCGTGACTTGGTGAGCCTAGTTTTGCTTTTCGTGAGTACCGTATGTTCCACTTTCCATCTCAGACATTGAGACTTTCAGGAATCTGCATTTTCTTCAGGTTACCGTGGTGCTGATGCCACTTTATCAAGTAGGAAAGTTCAGATGATTCTGCAATTGGCTCAGATGATGTAGCAAGCAATATCTCCAGCAATAGTTTGTGCGTTCTCTCTGTAGAACCTCTGGGCATTGATATAAACTTTCAGGCGATCTACCAAAAGGATTTGAACGGTTAATTGCTGTTTGATGACATGGATGGAAACCGGCTGTCATGTTCCACTGGACTGACCTCCTTGTTTTGATCAAATAACATACGATATGTAGCCAAATTCCTTGCATTTCTACATCTGCAAGTTTATAACCAAAGGGTTTTATTCTTTTCTTTTTTTTTACATTCACGCTACATTTGTCCGTCTGTACATTGTCCTATCGTTTATATTTCGCACCGTTGACTTAGTTACACAGAAATGGAAAGTGGTTTGTTTTTGACGAGCTGTTTTCACTGGACTGTGTGCTGTAACCGTGTTTAATTGGATTGAGCAGCGAGAGCTCGTTTTTGCATCACGAGAGACGTGATTTATGCAATACACTTCAACACTTCATTATGCACTAAAACACTCAGTATTTCTTAAGTATCTTCAGCCATATTTGAACCTGATTAAAGAAATGATATTTCACAGCTTTTGGACAGAGTTTGACATTAATACAACGCAAAACCACAAATAGCATCTTTACATTTGGAAATCTTTCTCAGGGTCACAAATGTGACAAAATCCTTTGACTTTGGGCTGAAATATGACCTGGAGATTCTCCGGACAGATTCTGTGAGATCAGAACGTTTGTCTTTCCGCTTTTTCAGTTTCGTGTTCACCGGTGTTTGATTTGAAGCTCATCTGCTGGTTTATGAGTGCAACGATGTTTTCATATTTCATATCAGGAGTGTTGAGAACCTCTGGCCTTTAGAAAGACTCTGATGTGCCTGTTTGTGTGAATACTGAAGCAACCGCTGTTGTGCTGGCGTCACATTCTCTTCCTCCGCCTCTCACCTTCTCTTATACCTTGCAGAAAAAGCTATAAAAATATACAGTATATATGAAAAGTATCTATGTATGTATAAACTCTAAAGTGACCAGCTGTAACTCTGGATACAATCTTTGGTCCGGATTTTCAGGAAGCCGATACCTCAGAACTCACGTGAAACAGTGTTGCTTAGCTGGATTGTTGTGACTGTACACTCATTCATAACACAAACCACCAACCTCTTTTTATACTGACGTGATGTGTATGATGACGCCCTCGACAGCTACATAACCTCTCTCCTCTCGCTCTCGGACTACAGCTGCTGAAAACTAAATTCTGATTTTAGTCTGTTGGGTCGAGAAAACTGAACTCAAGTCTCAAAGGTTGATATCAGGATAAATAAAGGATCACAATAATGTTCGAGCAAGTAGTGTTAGGTAAATCTCGAGCCTTATTCTTCAGATTTTAAGATTTGGCTCTTCATCATTGGAATGTTAAAGTCAACCCATGAATAAATGCGTGAGGTGCATGAGAAGCCACACACGCACGAGATGAGAGAGGTTTTCTCGGATGCCTTGTCAAGGGGTGATCTTTCAAATGCTGTTTCTTTACCAGAATATGTGAAATGTACATGTTGTAGGTTATCTCTCACTATTGTAGCTGAACCCGTAGAACACACATGACTTGTACTACTGATTTTAACACGAATATACTGAAGTCTGTATGAGACGAGATGCATACAGAGAGTGGAGCTTGTTGCTTTTAAATCCCATTTTTGGACTGAAGAGAATGTTAAAGTTCTACATCTATCAGATGCCCGGGTCAAATCCACAACGCTCGTATTGCCGTAATGAACTGCGGATTTTCTTGAAAGATCATTGTAACATAGTTCTTTAATTTGCAGTGAACCATTGTTCCTTTTTACTGTGGTAATTTTAGAACTCCGTGTCCAGATCTTGGACTAGATTTGTCTAGTTGTTGGGATGTGGTTGTTTCTACTCTGCATTGGTGCCAGAATAAACCAGTATGAATGTAGTATTTGCCCAGTGTGAAACAACGACACCCTGACTGTTAGAGAATAAATACTAGAAAGGATTAATTCAACTTTATCTTTTTGTATATGAAAGTAAACAATAAATACTGATAAAGCATCATTTGATCATCTTGTCTTCTTTATATCTTTAAGGTCAAAGATTCCTGTGTGTGTGTGTTTGAACATGTGGTGAATCAATTAAGAATAGATGTGCTAATAATTATATTGTTATATAATGTACATAAATGATGTGGTTAATTTGGATAGATATGCGAATAATGATATTGTTATTTAATAATTGTACATACATTTGCTTAATTATTGTAAAATCTTACCGAACAAGGGTTGTGTTATTCAGATGTAGTTCAGTATCCTGACCGCCAGATGGCGGTGTAGCGAATTCTCCACGTTTCTCAGTGACCGCGCACACGCCGCTCTTCGTCTTCACTCACATCACGTGTGTTTGTGTGTCTGATCATGCTGCTGAAATAATGGATCTGATGATGATCTGATGTACATTGTTGATGTCTGATAATGTCGTCTCATGTGAAATCGGTGAGATTCCTCAGCGGTTTTGTGTTCGGTTCTGTGTTCAGCACCGGATCTTGTCTCGTGGCTCTAAAGCTCTATAAACACGAAGAGGAGAAAGCAGAGAGCGGTAAAGTGACGTCACATCACACACATTTATGTGCTTAAAGTCAAGTTATGTTAGTCGTGATCTCTCAAATGTATGAGAAATATTTTCCTTTACAAAATTCGTAACAACAGATGCTACACTACACTACACTTTCATGAATCTCTCATTTTGAGAACTGTATTACAAGTCAAATGAAATGTTTATTGCTGTAATATGGTGCAGTTTTTGCTACAGTATGCTTGTCATGATATAATGGCGCACAGATCGTTATGATGAAGCTTCTCTCCAGAGATCTCAACAGCACATCAGCTCATCGAGCGTGTTGGTCTGCCACAAGCCGGCGCTGACGTCCGATTCTACTTGAACCACATTTTATCATATGATCAGACCCACCGGACGCCCAGATGGGTGACTGAGCACCTGTCCGATCAGCGCTTATTGGGTGAGTTTGGGCTGAACTGTACTGGAGGAACTTTACTATCATTTCTGTATATTTTTAAACCTTAAATATAAAATCCCAGTATAATTACATATGAAAAGATGAAAGACATTGAGTAATGTTAGATTCATGTCTTACCATTTGCAATTTATATGACCCTCCATTTTTATCCCCAAACCTCTGTTTTACTCACTAACACCATGTTTTGTTCAATTAGACGTGTCAGTCTTTCTAAAATAACTTAATCAAACATTTACTTTTATATTTATAAGTAATGGCTGTCACGGTTATGAAATATGTCTGACGGTTAATTGTCTAATAAATAATAGTGATTATGGCAATTAATTGTCTGTTTAAAGGCTTTGACAATTATAACAATTGATTTATTCAATGAATAAAATATAGGTAAGTAAAGAAATGTGAAAATTCTGTAAACAACTAGGAACGTTTCCTTAACAGAAAAAAGTGAGATATGAGGATGATGTTGTCTGGAATCACTTAAATAAAACACATGAACACAAAATCTGATACAACTGAAATGAATAAATGTCATTGGATCGTAACAGTGAGTGCAGATGGTGGATGTATAATGCTGCCGATCGCACATATTTTCTAAAGATTTACAATAATTCTGATCAAATGTTTTTATGGTCATAACATTCAATTGGTTATATCATGTTTTTCTCTATGATTCTAATTTGTATTTACATATATATATAAATATTTAATGGGTGTATTACAAATGTCAGTCACATGTTAGGGTGCGATTCACCAGTAACCGCCAGAGAAGCATATGTGGGAACATTCTGGATTAGTCGGGGTACTGATTCTCGTTTAAACTCTGACAGGTAAAGCCAATAGAAAACACTGCAGATTTAAACCGGATCCGAACATTCCCAAACTGTTCACGGCACGAAATGAGGATTATCTGCGCAGCGGCTGGTCGCGGGGTCACATGGCGCCCGCGGGCGACAACAAAATCTCTGAGGTTCAGCCATCTATTGAGTCTTTCATTATATGAAATCACTGAAACATTTAACAATAGAAACAGATTTAATGGTCTGGATGGAAACTGTCATGGTGTTTATGCTGATGATGTGTTTTGTTTTATAAAACGGTCAGTTCTGGTCCTTGATTCTGATTGGCTGAGCCAAATTCTAAGCCATCATAAAATACCCACATTTATAACGGCTGACAGGCATTAAATAGCCCAAATATCATTTTAGTTACTTTATTTTATGAAACCTTGCTACGCATATGGAATAACCATTGTTACAGAGGATTTTATAATAGCTTAGGGTTTTTTTTCAATGACTCTTCATGTCATGCCACAACGACCTTAGCTGTTATAAAATGCACTGTAACCCACTGCTTCACACGGTTTATTGTTTAATCTGGCAGATGGGTACCAATAGAACACCATTAAATCCTTCTGAAATAAGGTTCAAAACACACTGCTACATCACTGGTTTTAATGATACATAATAATAGTATTTGAAACCTTAAGAATCTGTATTTGTTTTTTTAGCACTTCTGTGTCTTCTCTTGTTTCTGAAAGATGCGTCACAAGCGTGAGAAGATGCTGATGCTGATGAATCTCAGATTGTCTGTGATGCTATAATTCACATAAGAATGCATTTGTAACCAATCCACACTGAAATGAGTTCTGCTCATGTTTCATGAATGAATCTCAATGTTCTGTGGTCATCTTGGAAAAGTGAAACGAAAATTTTAGGCGCGTTGCATTGTGGGATAGAAGAATATTCCACACAATACTGCAGAGAAGGAATGTGAGGAAACAAGATGACAATGTGTATTTTATAACAGATCAATGATCCTTTTATTTACTCTCTCGACAGGAAGCGATGGCAGAAACCTTCTATCTGTCCAACATCGTCCCACAGAACTATGAGAACAACGCTGGATTCTGGAACAGGTGTGTTCACACACAAACCCACTAAGTTAGTCTATCCGTGTTTAATTCTCATGTACTCTCATGTCCTGTAAGGCTGGAGATGTTCTGCAGAGATCTCACTCAGAAGTTTGGTGACGTGTGGGTCGTATCTGGACCTCTGATGCTGCCGCAGGTGGATGAAAACGGAAGGAAAACCGTCTCTTATCAGGTGACATTTCTCTACTTCTGCCTGTTAAAAAGATTTGCTGCCAAATTGATCCTTTTCTGTCAGATTTAATATAGCAAGGTTCATGCTATTTATTTGGAACAAACTGATAATAAACATAGCAATAGATATAACAAAAATAATAAAATAGAAATACAGTTGAAAGAAAAAGTATGTGAACCCTTTGGGCTTACTTGGATTTCTTCATAAAATGTGTTCTGATCTTCATCTAAGTCACAACAATAGAGAAACACAGTCTGCTTAAACTAATACCGCACAAACATTATACGTTTTCATGTTTTTATTGAACACAACATGTAAACATTCATAGTGCAGGGTGGAAAAAGTATGTGAACCTTTGGGTGTAATAACTGGTTGACCCTCCTTTGGCAGCAATAACCTCAACCAAACGTTTCCTATAGTTGCAGATCAGACCTGCACAACGGTCAGGAGAAATTTTGGACCATTCCTCTTTACAAAAGTGTTTCAGTTCAGCAATATTCTTGGGATGTCTGGTGTGAATCGCTCTCTTGAGGTCATGCCACAGCATCTCAATCGGGTTGAGGTCAGGACTCTGACTGGGCCACTCCAGAAGGCGTATTTTCTTCTGTTGAAGCCATTCTGTTGTTGATTTACTTCTATGCTTTGGGTCGTTGTCCTGTTGCATCGTCCATCCTCTGTTAAGCTTCAGTTGGCGGACAGATGGTCTTAAGTTTTCCTGCAAAATGTCTTGATAAACTTTGGAATTCATTTTTCCATCGATGACAGTAATCCGTCCAGGGCCTGAGGCAGCAAAGCAGCCCCAAACCATGATGCCCCCTCCACCATATTTCACAGTTGGGATGAGGTTTTGATGTTGGTGTGCTGTGCCTTTTGTTCTCCACACATAGCGTTGTGTGTTCTTTCCAAACAAGTCAATTTTGGTTTCATCTGTCCACAGAATGTTTTGCCAGTAGTGCTGTTGAACATCCAGGTGCTCTTTGCAAACTTCAAACGTGCTGCAATGTTTTTTTTGGACAGCAGTGGCTTCCTCCGTGGTGTCCTCCCATGAAGTCCATTCTTGTTTAATGTTTTCCTTATTGTAGATTTGTCAACAAAAATGTTAGCATTGAGCATTCTGCGCTGTGCTCTTGCAGTCATCTTTACAGGACGACCACGCCTAGGGAGTGTAGCAACAGTGCTGAACTTTCTCCATTTGTAGACAATCTGTCTTACCGTGGACACATGGACATCAAGGCTTTTAGATATACTTTTGTAGCCCTTTCCAGCTTTATGTAAGTCAACAATTCTTGATGGTAGGTCTTCTGAGAGCTCTTTTGTGCGAGGCATGGTTCACATCAGACAACGCTTCTTCAGAACAGCAAACTCAAAACTGGTGTGTGTTTTTTATTGGACAGGCCAGCTTTAATCAACACATCCAATCTCATCACATTGATTGGACCCCAGGTTGGCTGACTCCTGGCTCCAATGAGCTCTTGGAGAAGTCATTAGTCTAGGGTTTCACATACTTTTTCCACCCTGCACTATGAATGTTTACATGTTGTGTTCAATAAAAACATGAAAACGTATAATGTTTGTGCGGTATTAGTTTAAGCAGACTGTGTTTCTCTATTGTTGTGACTTAGATGAAGATCAGAACACATTTTATGAAGAAATCCAAGTAAGCCCAAAGGGTTCACATACTTTTTCTTTCAACTGTATATGTTATAATATATATGTTTTCTTTAATAAATATACAGATGTGCTCAAATCTATTGGTACCCTTACAGCTCATTGAAATAATGCTTCATTCCTCCTGAAGAGGGATGGAATTAATAGCTTTTCTATCATGTATACTTGCATGTCTTTGGTATGTCATAGAATAAAGGGAAGAGGGTGTGGAAAGAGATGAATTATTGCTAATGTTCTGAAACGGCATGGACACATGTGTTGGTTCCCCTTTCCCCTTTTTGAGCAAGAAGAAGACCCATGAGGACTCCACTTTTGAAAGAAAAAGCCAATTTAGCAAATTCCTATCTGTGAGAAGGTCCTTTGGACAGATGAGACAAAACTGGAGCTTTTTGGCAAGTCACATCAGCTCTATTTTCACAGACGAAAGAAGTGAACACTACACCTACAGTGACACATGGAGGAGGCTGGGTTCTGTTTTGGGCTGCTTTGGGCTCATGAAAACTCAAGAATATCAAGGCGTTCTGGAGCCAAACGTACTGCCCAGTGTCTCAGTCCCAGGTCATGGATCCTCAAACAGGATAATGACCCAAAAATGGATGAGTCCTGAAGACATCATCACACCTGAGACAGCTGGAGCAGTTTGCTCAGAAAGAGGGGGCCAAGCTACCTGTGAACAGGTGCAGAAGTCTCATTGAGACATACAGAAAACCTTTGATTGCAGTCATCGCCTCTAAAGGTTTAGCAACAAATATTAGGTTAGGAGTCCCATCAGTTTTGTCCATTTTCATTTGTTTTATTATTTACAATATAACGTTGAATAAAAAAATCTAAGTCTGATTTTTATTTAATATGGAATAAACAATGGTGGATGACAATTACTTTAGTCAGTTTCAAGTTATTTCAGAGAAAATTGTGCATTCTTCCTTTTTTGTGGAGGGGTACCAATAAATTCAAGCACATACTTTTATTCAAATCAAGCGGATGTTTAAAGAGAAGCAGGAATGTTATTTCAATAGTTGTCCAGTAGGTGGTGCTGTTGATCTTCCTGTAAGTTTCTGGCGTCAGTTACCATCAGACCCTCTTCAAATCAGTTCAACACATTCAGCATTAAATCATACATTTCAGTTTTCTTATCCATGCTTTTCTATCGAAATATAAATCTTAATTCTGCTGTGAGTGACAGGAATAACACATGTTGATCAGTGATTTAGATTTAGTCAGGTTATAATTACGACTCTGAGGTGTGGGGGGTTTTCAGACGGCTTCAGAGGGGCAGATTTTGTTTTCCAGGACATGTAAATGATGTGCCCTCGGGCTCTGAACTCTTGTAAATGGGCTGAGACAGAAGCCATGTGACCTCCATCTACACACTGTGAGTCTCCGCCCGGGGGGCATACGTGCCTCTCCGACTCCCATTTTCACGGATTTATGTGATTACGCCACACGGGATCTCCTGGGAGTTTAGGAAATAGCTACTGTGCCGGCAGTTATTCGAGAGGGAATCGGTCTGTCGCCTAAATCTAATTTTGTTTTGTGGTTTTGATCTGTAGTTTCAGATTAGAGCTTTCTAGCGTGAGGTCTTAATCCAGTTTACTGACACCGCTATGACAATCATTATCATTTTACCGTGCTGTAACTCTCCTCGGCTTGTTTTCGGTCGTCTGATTGGCTTACTCGAGATCAATGTGGGAAAAAATGGTCTGTAATCGCAGTGTCTGATTGCAGCCATTCTGTGATTGGTTCTGTTCTCTGTGTAGCTCCGCCCCATCACTCTTCCTGCATCTGGAGTGACACTTAATACAGACTCTCACATCATCACAGTCCTTCTAATAATCGCCTCATTATATTCTGGATTACTTTCCTCTGTGAAACGCAAAAGTTTATTAGTAATCCTGAAGTTGAAGGTCCAGTTCATTTTTGATGACAAAATGTATGGCTTTGGATGAACGTGCCCTTTAAAATCAGTTTTAATCCAGCATGCAGACACTTCCGTTTAAGGAAATAAATGAAATAAATAATGAAACGATCATGATTTTTGTTAGAACCTGTGCATCAGCGGGTGTGTTGGTGTTGGAGTAACTAACATTTAAATGTCTCATTTCACAGCTGATCGGAGAAGACAACGTTGCTGTTCCTACTCACCTGTACAAAGTGATCCTGGTGCAAAAAGATTCATCTGAAGATTCCCGTGCTCTCGCTGCGTTTGTGGTTCCGAATGCACCGATCGGCTTCGACCGTCACCTGACCGAGTTTCAGGTGAGTTTGTCTGATTTAGAGCGGATGTCTGGCCTGACGTTTTTCCCTAAAGTGGAAAAAGCCGAAGAGCTGAAGAGCTTGTGTGAGGTGGACTCGTGCCAGCTGATGGACTTCAAACGCTTCACGCTGTACATCAGCGGCCGTAAGGTGGCCAGCGCACGGACGCTTCAGCGGTTGGAGAAGGTGATGGAGGAGCTGAGAGATGCAGGAATCACACCTGATGATTACCTGAACAATCTTCACCTGGAGAAGAAACAAGAGCTGCTGGAGAAAGAGACTCAGAAGAAGACATGAATTTCCTTCACTACATGTTTGAGTTTTTCGCCTCATTTGTTTTACCAGGAAGTGTAACTGGGTTTGTACGTCTACCATTGAAACTTGAATTTGAAAGATCGACCTGATTTTACCGTGATCAAAGTTTTTGAATTACCGCTTGCTGTTGTGTCTTTCTACTTCACTCATTACAAAACTGGCGTGGGCAGTCTCTCAGCCTTTAAAGTATGTCATCTTCACATCATAAAAATATCTTTTTTAACTCCGTGATTA
The DNA here is from genome assembly GCF_015846415.1 of Triplophysa dalaica. Lineage (NCBI taxonomy): Eukaryota > Metazoa > Chordata > Actinopteri > Cypriniformes > Nemacheilidae > Triplophysa > Triplophysa dalaica. The sequence goes on along the minus strand of NC_079564.1, from coordinate 19,314,731 downwards.
TAGATGAGGTGGAAGTGGGTTAATGTGTGTGATTTCTTGATAAACGTCACGTGTGTGATATTAAATCAATGACTGGAGCTCTCAGACTGTTGTCTCATCTGATCAAGAACTTCACAGAACTCAATCTATCATCAGAGAGGGAGTATCTCATCTCGTCTCGTCTCATCTCGCCACAGCTGCACTGAGCTTCCTGACAGAAGGCCCGTGTAATTGCATTTGACGTTTAGATTTGGCCGTGGTAAAACACAGGAGCTGTCTGCGTTTAAAGTTGATTTCTGCTGATACTGAAGAACTCGCTCATCTGCTTCATAAACACATGATCATTCTCCTGTGATCTTATGATCTACAGTGGGCTTGTTCCAGTAATGGATTATTGTGGTCATGTGACCTCTTCCTGACAAGGTCAAGACACACGCGTGACCTCTAGACCAGTGTCAAAAGTTAACTAGGAGAATTTTTGAGATTGATTTTCTGAGGCTTGTTTGAAGCTTAATGAAGGGCGTTGGGGTCAGTTTGAGCTTGATGTCTCTTACTGTAATGTATTATGATTAGGGATTAATGGCAAGTTTGTGTACTGTGCATATTTATTTTCTATTTTCTACACATGCATGTATATAGAAATATTTGTATATGATTTAAATGATATACACATTTATTCATTTTTTTTCTTTTAAATACAGATATATACATGTGTGTGTGTTTGTTTATAAATGCAAAATTAATATACACAGTAAACAGACAAATTATTATGTAAACACAAACTTTTGTTCTGGATGGGATTCATTGCGATTTGTTTTTTTAAATCAACAATAGTCGTGTTACATTTAATGTACAGTAACCATATTTTTGGTGAATTGCTTGATTTATAACCCTGCCGTTTGCTATTTTCATAATGGTTGCCTGTCATAACACAACACTTGACATTATTTGTTGGCAGAAACATCTAAATCTTTACATTCACTATGTTTGACTTTGAATATTATACCGATTGTTTTTATATAATTATTAATAAACCGATGTCTAGAGCTGCAGGTCATTTCTTACAGTGCAGAATGATGAGTTGTACTGGTTATGTAAGACTTTGAGTTTCTTTAAAGGGACAGACACTTCAGCCAAAAATACAAATTCTGTCATTTACTCACCTTTGAGTTCTTCAAAATCTGCATGTCTTTGTTCTGAAGAACACGGAAAGATATTTGGAAGAATGCTTATTACCAAACAGTTCTTGGACCCCATTGACTACCCTAGTAGGTATAATTACTTAATCTTTTTTTGTTGTTCTGTTGAGGGCACTATCATTGTCATTTGTCCTACTATAGATGTCAGTGGGGTCCAAGAACCGTTTGGTTACAAGCAGTTATCCAAATATCTTTCTCTGTTTTCAGCCATACAAAGAAATAGGTACAGGTTGGAGAACAACTAGAGAGAGAGTCATTCATGACAGAATATTAATTTTTGGCTGAATATTTACATTTATACATTTGGCAGACGCTTTTATCCAAAGCGACTTACATCGCATTATCCTATACATTCATTTTCTAAGTATGTGTAATCCCTTGGCATCGCACCCACAACCTTGCGTTGGTAACGCAATGCTTTTACCACTGAGCTGCAGTAAAGTTATCAGAGGAAAATTATCCCTTTAAAGGGCCACAAATCCAGGTGTTTTCTGCAATGAAAAAATAGTCTGTGTTATCCCCAAAATGTCAGAGTGGCTGCAATGGAAACGACCCATTTTTGTGTGTGTCTCTTTAAATGCAAATGAGCTTCTGCTCCCCTCCCTTTATGCAAAATAGGAGGTAGAGCGCTTGCACATGTGCTTTTGATGATATCAAGACAAGCAATATGGAGGAAAGTGCAATAACGTCTGTTAAGCCTTGCCCAACCAAAAGCGTACACTAACTGTAATAAAAATCCCCTTAATGTCTTTGTCATAAATACGATTTAAATGGAGAAGACAATAACATAGAAAGAACAAAATATCCTGACCATTTGCTTTATAAAATGTTGGACATTGATGATTAATAATGTGCATGCATATTACTAACAGACATAAACACGGATATAGGCATAAACATTCATTCAGAGCACTTGTTTAGACAGACTGGTATGTATAGATCAGTAACCAGGTGTTGTTAAGTTGTGAATAGCAATTTCTGCGTAACCTCATTGTCTTACAAATGGTGTATATGTGTCCTGAGCCTGCGCTTCAGTTCAGGTTTGTATTACACCGTTTGTCTGTTTATTTACTTAATGATGTTGATTTTGTGTTCTATCCCTGACCTTGATACCCTCACACTTTGACCGCACAAATTACATACATTATATTATAATTTTACTGCAATTTTACAATTACATTTCCAATCTCGCCCATCGCAATTCAGCATTCACAGCTAATTGTATTATTTACTTCAATATTTAACTTTTTTAAATGAAATAATCTTTAAATAAAATAACATAAGCTGTAACTGTTAAACTTTATGTATTTATATTGAATGCTGTATATACTTTGAATTAGGTTTATTAAAACATTTCCAAATATCACTGGATAAATATGCAGGGTATCTGTGACCTTGATACCCTGACACTTTGACCTCCGGCTGTAATAAAAGCTGACATCATCTCTGTGTGTGTGTGTGTGTGTGTGTCTGATTGTGTGTGTGTGTCTCTGATTGTGTGTGTGTGTCTCTGATTGTCTGTGTGTGTGCATGTCGCTGATTTTGTGTGTGTATCTCCTCGTGTGAAGATGATGTGTGTTACGCTCTTCAGTCGCACCAGACGAGACATCTCGGCCTGTGAACACCATCAGCATGTTCAGTACAGAAGATTTTAAAGCGCCGGGTTCACCTGAAACAATCCTTCACTTCTGGGAATATAAGCTCCGCTTGTGATATTTAGGTCATATTCTTACGCTGAGGGAATGTAAATGCACAGATATGTAATAGGTTTGTCTGTAGTATATATTTTTCAGAACTACGGTGCAAATAAATCACGGCGAGGTGGTGAATAATGGCTGCTGTATGGTAAGATTCAGACGCGTGTGTTGTTAACCCAGTTACACGGAGAGAAATACAGCTCCCATGATTCCACTGGGCTATTTTCACTCTTACCTCTCGTGACTCTTGTGCTGTGGGGCTGCGTCAGCGTTCTGTTCCACAGCGAGACAGTGATCAAGCGCCCGACGCTTTCTGCAAGCGAGTCACATTCAAAGTTTGTTTGCCAACATGGCAATTTTACTAAGAAATTCCTTCCTCCAACAAAAATCTTTCCAAAGACTTTATGCTTTTCTGGAAGTCACCTTCCTCCGGGGCTGTGTGGGAACCGCGTGCTTTTCTCTTGCTTTGCAAATCGTTACTTTATGTTCTAGAGATTAGCGTCAGTTTTTTATTTGTGTGCTTTTTTGGAGCGGTGAGATGCTGATTGTTTTTCTTTAAGAGAATGTTTCAGGTTCAACCTTTTGTGTTGTAGTTTTGACAACCAAGTAAATCATTTTGACACTTTGCCTTGTTAAGAAATAGAGGGATTTTAACCCTTTATCTTCAAAGATTTAAAGAAAGTGTGACTTCTGTTGTAAATTGAGTCCACGTGGTCAGACATGAATGTTGCTGATAGAAATTATAATGTGTATTGAGCCAGAGACGCTCCATAACACTACAGAACTCAGGTTTTCATGTGTTTGTGTGTAAAATCACATGAGACAACTCACATGCATTAGAGTTAAAGATTTAAGATTATAGCGATGTCATATGTTGAAAATACAAATCAGAAGAACTGCCCACCAAAAAAATCTGTCTGTGTTCAGTCTGATCTTCCATGAGACTCAATATAGGTAGTTTGCGGTCACGTGGTTTTGGTCCGGCTGGAGGGCACCATGTGATTCTCCTCCATGTGAATTCACAAACTCAAGGTTCCCATGTTTAACCACCTGGGGGATGTTCCAGAAAGCTAGTTATGTGACAACTGTCGGTTCCAAAAACAGAGGTAACTTTCAGAGTATGTAAGTAACCATAGCAACTCGCTCTCTGAAGATACTCTGCTCCGGAGGAGGTTGTGTTCCAGGGTTACTTCATTTTGAGGAGATGTGACTAAGCTTCAGGGGTTGTCTGCGCATGTGTGCGCTTTTGATGAGTGTCAATTGCGCGTGAAAGCACAGATAACATATTATATATTAGAATTTTACAGCAATATTACAAATACATTTCCAATCTCACCCATCTCAATTCAGCATTCACAGCTAATTCTATTATTAACATCATTATTTAACTTTTTTAAATGAAATAATCTTTAAATAAAATAATGTAAGCTGTTATTGTTAAACTTTATGTATTTATATTGAATGCTGTAATACTTTGAATTAGGTTTATTAAAACATTTCCAAATATCACTGGATAAATATGCATACCTTACAATTTCAAACCGTTAAAGGATGTTAATAGTGAAGTATTTTAACTCCAGAGGAATGCACATCTTTACTCTTGTCCTCTTATGAGGCAATATTTGATGCATTGGGTCAAGGATAGTTGTGGCCTAATAGTTAGAGAGTCAGACTTAAAACTCAAAAGTTGCAAGGTGAAGGTATCCAAGGCTTTATTAGGTGACCCCCCAATGGGAGATATGGCATACTCTTCACATATTGAAATTCTTAATATAACTTTAAATCCATTTACATAAAACTTTGATTTAAGGTTTATCATACTTACTGTATTCCTTAAAAATGTCTTTCTGATCCTCAGCCTCCTCCTTCAGTTTGGTATTGAAAGGCCTTTCTCCAGATTACATTCAGTCTTTCAGGATAGGCCGTTTCCACCTCTTTTAACATTTTGGAAAGCCATGGCATTTTAGCAAACAAAGTCAAACCAAAGAATGAAAATGGATATATTTGAAATACATTTATTAAAAGGGATGTCTTGCATGACACATTGGACATGCAACCTTGGACCTGATGTATCGTTCTTTACCTTCTCTACCCAGCAGGCCTTTATCCTCTAATGGAAATGAATTATCATGGTTAATGTGTACTGAAGTTTTATTATGACAACCGCAGCAGTTTCTACAATTAAAAGAGTCTCCATTAATATGACTACGTCAGCAACTGTTCAAAATTAAGCTGATTCATTGCAAAGTTTGTTTTCACAAACTAAATAAAAGTGCTCATTGTGTGTAGGCTGTATATTGAACATCTATTTTCTTGCTTAAAAAAAAACAATGTAATTAAATACATGTAAATACACTTGTTGAAAACCATACACATGGTTTAATAATGGTTACAAATATCTCAACAAATCTAACAGAGATAGCTATGATAAATATATTTTAAATATGTTAGTATCAAAATACTTTTATATTCTTTATATTTAATAGCGGGCACGGTGGCTTAGTGGTTAGCACGTTCGCCTCACACCTCCAGGGTTGGGGGTTCGATTCCCGCTTCCGACTTGTGTGTGTGGAGTTTGCATGTTCTCCCCGTGCCTCGGGGGTTTCCTCCGGGTACTCCGGTTTCCTCCCCTGATCCAAAGACATGCATGGTAGGTTGATTGGCATCTCTGGAAAAATTTGTCCATGAGTGAGTGTGTGAGTGAATGAATGAGTGTGTGTGTGCCCTGCGATGGGTTGGCACTCCATCCAGGGTGTATCCTGCCTTGATGCCCGATGACTCCTGAGATAGGCGCAGGCTCCCCGTGACCCGAGGTAGTTCGGATAAGCGGTAGAAAATGGATGGATGGATATTTAATAGCTTTTATATTTTTAGAAACTCATAAATTCAATTACACAATATATATGTTATTTAATTTAGCATTTTATACACGGATGCAGATTTAAGTCTTTTGACCAAAAAACCCTAACTTTTCAGAGTCAAAATCTTTAAGCTTCTTAACTGTTTCCATGGTGACAGGTGAAATCTGTGATCCATTGGCAATGTCTTCATGATATTCCTGTGAGTGAGCATGAACTCTGGGTAACGTGTGGGATCTTGATTCAACTTACCCTGTAAACCTGTTCTGGAACCAACAAACCCCGAGTAAGTAAGGTTTGGTTCATCAAGCTAGTGTTCAGGGTTTATCTGACGGTGAGTTCACATGCTTCCTGGAATACACCCCTGGGCCCGTTTCAGAACGGAGGTTCAGTGAAAAATGAAACAGAATATTTTAACCTTTTCTTTGGTAAACCCAGAGTTTCTTTCTATCTCCTCCCCTTTTTAAAGCTCAAGTGGTGTCCCTCTTTCATTCATTCATTAATCATTCATGGCACACATTATGATCACACAGAGACCATCTCAGTGACTTATATGTCATATGTGCTTTAGAGGATCCTGTGTGTGAAGACGCTGCATTCATTCATACGAATGTACTTTGATTTCAGAAGAGGAATTTAGGACCAGAGTGGAGTTCTGTCATTTCCCTGTGCATTTACATTAAAACTGTACATTATTCTTTACAGTGAATTGGATATATCAAAATAAAATCTCATCCATCCTTACATCAATAACATCAGCCAACAAGGCCTTTTATTACATCATAGCAGATTCTTTCCCTTACATCTTCTCAGAAATGTTAGTTTTCTATGGAGGATAGGGAATAACTTCATAAAAAAAGTGCATGAATAAAGAAATAAGGAAATAAAGCCAGAAATAAAGCAATAAAGGTAATAAACATTGAGTTAGATGTGCAGACATTCCTACCCAAATCTGCTTCAAGCATGCAGGGGTTAAACCAATGATCAATCTGAAACTGACACGAGAGTGTGACACCCTAACAAGTGTCTTACACGCCACGACATCTCACACACATCAATAGAGCACTGATGAGGAATGTGAACATGACAAGTTTCGTATTATTTCTGTTGTTTCATTCATTTATTTACTGATTCATTTGATTGTTTATTGGTAAATGGATCTATTTATATGCAACTTTCAGCACATTAGTAAATCCATTGTATGCAGAGCAGAAAGTGTGTCTCGCACTCAAGCGCTGGGATTGGAGCTCTGTTGATCATGCTTGTCTCATAATTGTGGTGTGAGCACTAAACTCAAGGTTAGTCTACAGAGTTGATAGAACTAACTCAAAACAGCTGTTCTGAAACAAAACTCTAAGTTTTACATCTCAAATGTGTTCACATTTTAATTTTGCTGTTGGTTGAACCTCCTTACTGAAACGGGCCCCAGGTGGTTCTTGAGGTACATTAAACCTTGTTTTAGAAAGTCATCCAGCTCGGCTCGTCCCAACTGCAGATTCAGGTTTACAAGCCGCTTTTATGTCTGGGACCGGTTCCCAGTTAATACTTGCATTTTCTCCCTTCATAAACAACTTTTGCCACACAATAAAAATACCTTGGTTTTGATCGAGTTGAACAGTCACAAACGATGCAAAACACAGGTATTCTGAGTTTGTTATAGTGAATTCCTTTGGAGAAAATCACTTGCTTCCCTCTTCATGCAGTGCCGTGACGTCATGTGCCAACAACGGGCTGATGATCTCTTTTGGTCTGATCTCAAGTGAGGCTCAAGAGGAGTCTGATGTCTGTTGAGTTCTGGATTGTATTGGGGTTGTTGTGTTGAGACAGTGTCACAGTGTGTCTGTGTGTGTCTGCAGTGAAGCAGGTGCATGCACAAACCTCCGGCTGTTATTAGACGTGCAGGCAGCTCGCATGCCAAAGCGCATTTCATCATGAAGTGCTTCTGATGTACCCAAACATCTCATCCAGTGACATCACAGCTTCTGTCAAACATCATCATATAGTATATGAGTGTGTATATACAGTTACAATCTCCTGTATATATACCACATTTTATATTTCAGATGTGTAGGTGTGTTTATGAGACTCATGTGCGGCGGTGGGAGTCTCTGGGGGTCTTTGAGGACATTCAAGCTCTCTTCTGTTCGTCTCTACAGTCAGTGATCTCCATGTGGCCGTTTGGTAAGACATGATTGAAGCAAGCAGATCTTATGAAGCGTCTGATGTCCTCGCAGGACCGACTGTGTTAGGACAGATCATCTCCTCTGGGACTGTCCTTCAAGTGTCCAATCACAAGAACGTGTTATTTGATGAGATGAGTGATAATTTCAAGAAAAATAAACTTGTCTGATCACACATACACAAACATTCTGTTTATTAGTAGGTGAAATTGTAAAGTATAATATTATGCTTTATGTGCTTAATATTTATAATCAAAGGTTTGGAGAACATTTTGGACAGAATTTAAAAACAAACTGTGCCTTTACAAATCAAGTTTTAATGCTTCATGTATTTTTTTCTTTCTTTAGCACGAGTTGAAGCAGACAGTAAAGAAAAAACAACTCTTACTGTTTAAAAACTGTTGACAAGGAGGATATGAAGATTTTAGAGTGTAATGTTTCTCATCCAGGGCTTCAGGGCTCACTGAGATGCTTTGAGATGACTTGAAAAAATGAATCAAAATACAACAAAACAAGCTAAAGGGTATACTGCAAACAAATCAATATTTGCTAATAGTTATTTTTCTAACATAAACTGTTCATCTTTCTAGTTTCAGGGTACGCCAAAATATTTTGTTGTGCTGTACTGGTGTGTTGAAGCCCTCAAATATAGTGGAAAATAAAGGTTAGAGAGTTATTAGGCTACTTTAAAACACTTTGTGATCACTTCATAGTTTCTAGACTAGGTGTTTGCAGCATGTTCTTATACCATAGTGCAGTATATTTGAGAATTATACATTTAAGATTTTCTAAATGACTACATATGGTATAGCAGATTGTGAGCATTTACAGTTTACAAAAGTTAAAGCAACTCTTTTAATTAAAATGCAGGATGATAGAAGGCTACATTGAGTTGATGTTTGTTCCAGTACTAACCCAATATATTGATAACGATGCTTGACTTTGCAAATGTTACTAAGAATAAAAAGTAACACAACGAAACCAAGCACACATCAGGGTGTGTATAAAGGCTGCGTGCTGTTTTGCTGAATTGTTTTGGCATTTATGCATCTTTATTAGGCATGTAAAATAGGGCAAAAGCCTCTTGTTTAGGAAATACCATCTTTTACCGGTTTTCTTGCTGCGCGCGACACTTTTGCCCAATTAAATTGATGTATGGCGTCGGCGCGCGCACCTGCTGTAGCTCTGATTTGTGACGCTGGCGGCGCGTGTCGTTCGCGCACCCGCGGCCCGCTGAGGTGGAGTGAGACATTTGTGCAGGAAAAAAACCCGACAAGACGCCTATTAATTCAGCTGGAAACATGAGTCACTAGAATAACGTCCGACTCTGTGAATCGGCTGGATGTGCGGCCTCTAATGCGTCTTCCACTCGAAAATGCATTTTCCTGAGAAATGGACTCGTGGGGTGTAATGCGTCTGCGTGTAAAATTAAAAGTGCTGAGAGCGCACATCTGAGAGACAGACGTGGCTGTCGGTGGGATGGAGTTCGGCCCTTCGACTGCCTGCTGTGTGGTACCTGGAACTCATTAGAATCTCAACATCTCCCCAGGTGACGGCATGCGCTTTCCCAGACGCAATTACTGCAACGCGCGTGCCGGTAAAAAACTGAGTTGCGCATGTATGATAAATTACATGTATAGTTATCTCTCTGTGATATGCATGTTTTGCATGTTTGCCAACACTAATGTGTTTCTGTGTGTCCTCTTGTCGTTTGTGTGTGTGTGTGTGTGATTGTGCTGACGTCTTCATTCGGAGGCAAACAGGAGGCTTCTGGGTCACCAGCTTTCCCTGTGGGAGAACAAACTCATCTTCTGCTGGTGTCCAGGGACCTCATCAGGACCTGCTGCCATGGCAACCCCTATACCCCAAGCAGCATCTTCGCGAGCCGACACCTTTAACAGCACCCATGAAGACGCGGACACGGTCGTGTTTCTCTTCGCCCTTATTCGCTTTTAACTTTCCATGTCTGTTTTTACCTCTGTAACTTTTTACATTTACATTTATGCATTGAGCAGACGCTTTCACCCAAAGCGAACTACAGTGTGTTCAAGCTTTATTTTCTCAGATTTACATTTTCTCACAGGAACATACTGAGGATGACAATTATTATTTAAAGTTTGAAAAATGATATTAGGGTATAACCCTACTTCTAATTCCAAGCTGAATAGCCTAAATCGCTTATGTGAAACACAACATGATCCTAAAAGTCTTTTGCACCATATGTTAAGTCCTCTGATGCGGCAGCTTTAAATAAAGAAGCGTTTTGCATCTTATGGCGCTTTGATTGAAGAATATTTCCTGACATGATGGTCAAAGGATTGCATCATTAAACCATCAATAAACATGAAACATTACATGCGCTGTCATGCTTTAATGTGACGTCTGGTGATGAAGTGTCAGTGATGCTGATATGTGAATCTCTGCTCATGGGACGAGCATCTCAGCCGTGACCGAAGGCCAGATGATGACTACAGATTCACCATCTGCTTCTCTAACTTTCTGAGTGCTCTTATTGACATCGCTGTGAAATGATCTTGTTAACTTTATCTAGTTTTCGGGGGTTTGGAAGACCTTTCAGATGTTGTTAGTCCTCGTAACGTTCCACTTATTGTCCAGTTCCTATTGAAGTGCCCTTTGTCATGAATTATTTCAACAATAACTGTATTATTTAACCTTCTGGAAAGTTTAAACACAGTGTGCAGTCAGTATTTAAGTGATTCAAAGGGATAGTTTACCCCAAAATAAAAATTCTGTCATTATTTACTGTTGTTGTACCAAACCTGTATATAGTTGTGTTCAAAATTATTCAACCCCCAATGCTGTAAATGGTTTTAGGGAATTTAGTGTACATTTGTAATTGTATTCAGAATGAAATCCTACAAGGACTTCTTAAAGAAACATATGCAACTAAAATGACATCAATTAGTTTTGTAATACAGTAGTAAATGATTCTTTTGTGAATTCTTCATTGACATAATTATTCAACCCCTTAAAGACTACCACTCTGAAGAACAGAGGTTCAATGAAGTGTTTTCAATCAGGTATTGAAAACACCTGTGGATATCAGGGAGCAGCAATAAAGCCTAATAAGCACCTAATAGGCAGCTTTAAATGACTGTGATACTCAGCTCCTTCTAGACATTTACTGGTGTGGTTACAAACATGGTGAGGTCAAGAGAATGGTCCAGGAAGACAAGAGAACAGGTGATTACTCTTCACAGGAAGGGCAATGGCTATAAGAAGATTGCAAAGATGTTAAACATACCAAGAGACACCATAGAAGCATCATTCGCAAATTCAAGGCAAAGGGCACTGTTGAAACGCTACCTGGTCGTGGCAGAAAGAAGATGCTGACTTCGACTGCTGTGCGCTACCTGAAGCGTAGAGTGGAGAAAAGTCCCCGTGTGACTGCTGAGGAACTGAGAAAAGATTTGTCAGATGTGGGTACTGAAGTTTCTGCTCAGACAATACGGCGCACCCTGCGTGATGAAGGCCTCCATGCCAGAACTCCCAGGCGCACCCCCCTGCTGTCCCCAAAGAATAAGAAGAGTCGACTGCAGTATGCCAAAAGTCATGTGGACAAACCACAGAAGATTTGGGATAGTGTTCTGTGGACTGATGAAACAAAATTAGAACTGTTTGGGCCCATGGATCAACGCTATGTTTGGAGGAGGCCTATGAAGAAAAGAACACCTTGCCTACTGTGAAGCATGGCGGGGGGTCAATCATGCTTTGGGGCTGTTTTGCTTCTGCAGGTACTGGGAAGCTTCAGCGTGTGCAAGGTACCATGAATTCTCTTCAGTACCAGGAGATATTGGATGACAATGTGATGCAGTCCGTCACAAACCTGAGGCTTGGAAGACGTTGGACCTTTCAACAGGACAATGATCCCAAGCATACCTCCAAGTCCACTAGAGCATGGTTGCAGATTAAAGGCTGGAACATTTTGAAGTGGCCATCGCAGTCACCAGACTTAAATCCGATTGAGAACCTCTGGTGGGACTTAAAGAAAGCAGTTGCAGTGCGCAAGCCTAAGAATGTGACTGAACTGGAGGCTTTTGCCCATGATGAATGGGCGAAGATACCCGTAGATCGCTGCAAGAAACTTGTGTCAAGCTATGCTTCACGTTTAAAAACTGTAAAAGGATGTTGTACTAAGTACTAAGATTGAATGTCACTTGGGGGTTGAATAAAACTGATAATGATGTGAGCTCAGAAAAGACATTTGTGGTTATTTCATTATAAATGTTATGTTATATTTGTCTGACCTACACGTGCCTCTTTGATTTAATTGTAAGCAGGATGACTGAATGATCATAATCAATGTCAAACCGACCAAAACAATCAATTTCAGTGGGGGTTGAATCATTTTGAGCACAACTGTAAATTGTTTGAAACAAAGATATTTGGAAGACTTCTCTTAACCAAACAGTTCTTGTTGACCATTGACTATATGGAATGGTAGTCAAAAGATGCCAGAACTGTTTGCTCTTCTTACAAATATCTTCTTTTCTGTTCAAAAGCACAAAAAAGAAAGAGAGTAATCATTCCCATTATGGTAATCACTAGTGTCCAAGAACTGTCTGGTTATAAGCATTCTTCCAAATATATTTTTCTGTGTTCATCAGAACAAAGGCATTTATACACATTTGGAACAACTTGAAGTTGAGTAAATGATGACAGAACTGTTATTTTTGGTGAATTGTTCCTTTAGTGCAGTGGTTCCCAGGGGTACTGCAGGGGGTACGTGAGAGAAACTGAAATTTAGGAATAAACAATGAAAATCAATAAATTATGATAGTAGTATTGTAATATGAAATGAGGACTACACAAATATGCATAAAAAAATGAATTCATAAATTTCAAACGCATTTCAATTTCAAACGCATTTCAAAAATCATAAAAAGGGGTACTTAAGCAAAAGAAGTTTGAGAACCACTGCTTTAGTGTGATGACAGGGAGCAGTCGGGGAGGAAACCGAACGGCTCAGGATGCAACACAAGCGTCTTATGTGTCTGCCAATTACGCAACACAGCAACTTCCGGTACAGTAATGCCTTTACAGTCGCTCTGAGCCGTGAGTGTGTGGTTTTTAATTTCACAGCGTTCTGCAGGATCAGATATCATTTCCGTCATGTTTTAATAAGTACATATTTCTGTCTAGTTTTCCTGTAAAAGTATCATTATAAAGCAGGTCCATGATGCTGATATGATACGTGTGGTTTATACATGTTAATGTCAAGAGCTGTATCACAGTATACAGATGACCCGATCCATATTTTTTTCTTATTGTCTGTTTATTTCAATATTGACGTCATTTTAAGTTTTTGACTTTTGTACAGAACTTTGGTCAATGCAAGTTGTTTAAATTTGTGCTTCATAAATAAATGGATTGATTGATCCATATTATGACGTACAACAACCTTTTTTATGTATAGAATATGGGGCCCCTATATCCAAATTATATTTTACTGAAGTTCATGTTTATAATATACTGTACATTTGTATAACTGGCACGTATCAGTCTATTAACAAAGTTAAAATCCTTCTGTTTAATTCTGTATATCCAGGTGTCAGAAGCCTCTTAATAGCAGAGGTCAATTTCTTCATCAACGGGACACAGCAACTCCTGCAGGATCCACCGACACATCAGAGTTATTGAAACCCTGAATATCAAAAACGTAAATAGTTTGTGTACTATATCACTGTGTTATGTTATCTGATGTCATTTATTGTAATTATATGGCGAGATTTTGCACCACTTCAGGCCGCAGCTGCATTCCTTCCAGCAATAACCCCGGTAAAGCACTTGCTATGGATGTCCGAACGCACAGCGCAAGTTCTTTCTCACCATCATATAGAACCCATTCTAGAAATGTCATTAGCCATTTCTCAATTCCAAGAACGAGATTAACGGACCTGTGTTCTTGTGGTTTCCGGTCTTTCGAGGCGACCTCGGAAGCATGTACTTGGTCGGATGTACCGCAATGACTTCCGTGTACCGAACCCTTCTGAAGTGCAAGAAGTCTGCATACGATGCATCATTGATATCAAGAGCACATCCGGGACTTCCATACATTCTCTGTCCTTGAATTTTGTAACAGGACGGTAACGATTACAGAGTGAAAACACAAGGACACAAGATCTCTGAAGAACAGCCATTGCTCATGTGATCCTGGTGATAGAAAAGATGAATCTTTGAGAGTGTAGTTTGAAGGAGAGACATTTGATGTCTCAAGTGAGTCTCACTTCAACGTATTTCAGCTCAAGCATGAGTGCTCAGGTCATCAATTTCTAAACACTACAGCGGTAAATCCTTTGCCTGATGAATATTTATTAGCTAAAGTCACATGACAAGGTCACCTACTGTAGCATGAGCTATATTATTTTCACCAGAATACACTTCGTCGTATTGTGGTTTTATTAAAACATGTAAACATTTCTTTCTTTGGTTGGACACAGAGAAAGATATTTGGACGAATGCTTGTAAACATACAGCTCTTGGACCACAATGAATACCAATGTAGGAAAAATGACAATGATAGACAAAAGTGCCCAGAACTTTTTGCTGTCCAACATTTTATCTTCAAAATATCTTCTTTTGTGTTTAACAGAACAAAAACAATTATTAAAGTTATTTAAGTTTATAAAATAAACTATATAAACTTCAAAAGTGTTTACAATAAACTAGTAAATTTCATAAAATAATAAACTTTGTTAGTTTCTAAAAAACATTATAACAACATTTTTCAAGTGTAGTTTAATTGGTGGAATACATTTGGGGCCATTGTACATTTTCTATATAACATACACAATGTCTACTATTATACACAACAAGGTTGTGGAGAAACAGTTTGAAAGAGAGAGAGACGAAGTCACCATGAGAATTAATCCTATTGTTTATTTGACTATTGATATACATGATGATCTAATTGGCAACAACGCTGTTTCAAGAAGTGAGCATTCCTTTACAACACATAACACGTCCTCATCACGAGAACTACAGCGGACAACCATCCATTTCTCATTCTCAAACTAGCAAACAAATGAAGGAATAAATGTACAATGTACAATCTGAATGCTCGCTCGGAGAGAAGTGTCGTGCCGCTGCATGCAAGCCCTGACGTGTCGAGATGAAAGAAATCAACAGGCACCAAATGTTCTCTCTCGATGGGTGAAGTGTCCGATGATCCTCTGACTCAGACGAGAAACTGACCCAGGATCTGTTTGGTCATCTTAACTGGCTTAAGGTTCAGATTTTAGCCTCGGGAAACCTGATCCCAGATCAGCTGTCTTCAAACGCACTGTCCTTACACCTCACAAATCCGCACAAATCCCTTACAAGGTGAGGGTTGGACTTTAGTTTCTTACAAAAAAAGTGTAAATAAAAAACAGCAGGTAAATACAGCAAATTCTACCTTATAAAATACACTCGCTTCAAGATAAATGAGATTGTACAATACATACATCTCTCTCTATATATATATATATTTATATAGAAAGCATAGATAAAATATGCCTTTTAATTACCATATCTGACAAATGCTCTTGTATCGCACAAATTAGTATTTTGTTTTGAAACAAACAGTAAATAGAAAATTTCCCTGTGCTTCATTGTGGGTGATAAAATACATACTGCATGAATCACATTCATTCACAACTTTACCATCAATGCACAACAAAAAGAAAGAAAGAAAGAAAGAAAGAAAGATTTGTTTGCTTCAAACATTTGGACTCGTTTCTTCACGTTTTCACCAAACAATAGCCTATATGAGGTTCAGCCATAATGAAAATATTTTCTAGAGGTTTCATCTGATGTGTGGATCAGAGTCCTGCCCACAAGATAAGCATCTTCATCTCATTATTACAAGATTTGATTTCAAACGTTTTGCATGTGTTACTTCATCTTTTGTCTTGAAAGTAGACAACAAATATTGCTTAATGTAAATTTACTTTTTTTTTGCTGTAGATTCTGTTTTGACTCTTTGTGAGCTGGCTATGTAGACATCTTAGATGCAAAGACGGCACTGCATGTGCAATCTCTTCAAATATATTGTGACAAGCTCTGCGCGCAAAATCCAAGATTTACATGTATGTTTAACAGACGCTTTAATCCATAGTGTTTTACAAGAGTGAAAAAAATAAAGCCGTTCATCAGAGATGAACAAGTATAGGAAATGTTGTTTCATCATAACAGCTGTAAATAAAATGAACTGTGTATTTTTATGCACTTGAGAGAATTTGGTAGATAAAACAGGGTTGAGTCTGGGGGGGTTGATGTGAGGAGCTCTGTGAGGTTCTTGGAACAGAGTCTGTGTGCTTTATTCTGAGAGTTCTAGAGCGGAGAGACTCTTTGGTTTGAGAGTCGAGCAGAAGGGGGTCGCACATCGCCTGTCTGAACATGAGAGTAAATCTGCTCTGCGGCCATCTGAAAGAATCACATCAGCACAACGACAACAGAAGCAACACATTTCACACGCAAACAAAGCTGAAACCTTCTCACTAAAGACGTATGGCTCGTCTCCTGTGCAAAAACAAGTTGAAATCAAAGGCATCGCACACCACTCACTAATGTTTTTGATCTTTTAGAGAAATATCTGTTTTATCACTTATCTTTCTCCGACTTAAGGGTGTCCACAACACATTTAACAGAACTTGAACTGGTTTCATCACACGGCGGTTAGATGGTGAGAGTAAACCTGTTTAACAGGGTTGACAAATAAAGTGGAATGACATCTTACATTTTGATAAAACATTAATAAAGATTCGTATTGACTTTGTAAATAAATGCATTGATGAGAGATGGGGACTGTACTACATATGAGAAAAATGATTCCTGTCAGTTTTGTTTAACTTCAGCCGAAGAAAACTAGAAGTTCACATTCATGTCTTGACAAATGTGACACTAAAGTTAACATGTATCTGATGTGGCGTCTCTAAAATAGTTTGTTTTGCTATTGACTGAAAGTCAAAGCCGACCCCTCAGAAACCAAATTAAGTGCCACTGGAAGATTTTATTGGAATATGTAGACCACAGCAGACGGCATATTTTCCCAACTGTAGTAAAATTCATCGATACTATAATATTTACTACGGGGAGGTTCAAGAACACTAAAGTAAACACAATGTACAGTTTACTACAGTAAATACAGCAGTAATTTCAATCTGGGAAATTAATAAATTTCTGTATCAAATGTTCAGACAGCAGGGGCCTCAGTTAATAAATGTTGCGTTAAAACCGTCCTTAATTAGAAAAATTTGCATAAGTGTGATTCATAGAATGAACTGATGTAGAGAAAACGCGTGTACGCCTCTCTATCAGAGGTGAAATCTATAATCCCAGTCTCACGGCAGTTCGTGGCATAGACACGACATTTGGAATCTTTTAATACCTTAATTATACATTTTTTCGTGTCAGTGATCACAACCTTTATTAATGCCACTCAGCACAACTTTCTTTACGCGCCACTTAGCACGACTTTCAATACACAGACTATGTGGGTATTTACATTTATAGATTTATAGCCTGATATCAAAACAAGCTGTACATATTTTAGGACGTGGCTGACTAACACCTTACTTCACAGACACAAAGGCTAATTTTGCTTAAAACGCGAGATTCACGAGGTGGCAATGATAAATGTCTCCCCTAACCCCGCCCCTAAAGCTGACATCACTGGGGAAAAGTCAAAACATATCAACAATGAGATCGTAGGAAATATGAATCGCATGAATGAGCCACCTAGTAAAACAGGTGTGAATCCCATCAGATTGCGTTGATACATATTTAACATATGAAAGATACCGTGTTTTACAATACATTAGATTGAAAGTCGACACGAAAAAAGATGAATAAATGAAAAAATAGATTATAGTTTGTGACAATGTCATGAATTCCCATGAGACTGTGTTGCAAATCGCAAATGGTCGTGAAATTGAGTGCAGCTGAACAGTTTGGGTTTCCCCTTTTAATGATGTCTAAATAATGTCATTGATATATGAAAGAGCACCTGTCAACGTCAAAAATCCTACACGGGTGGCAAGAATGACATATATATCCAAAATCCTGCAGCACTCAGACAAGCAAAAATGTGTACACTATTCCACATCAAAGTCCGTTTTTATATAAATAAATATGACCGTTGCCGTGAGTTTTACGATCAAATCCGTGCATATGCGCGTTTTATAGATGAGGCCCCAGGACTTACAGACTTTGCTCACAGCCGTCCAGTCCACTGATGTCCATCTCATGTCAAACGTTGAATGTAACACAAGCAAACCTGAAGGCAGGAGTGGGAGATGTGATTGAGTCATAAACATCACACACAATAATTCTATCAGACGTTCAACAGGACACGAGTCTGTTTTAGCTGTGACCTTTGACCTTTGTGTTTGGCTCATGTGTGTGTCATGTTTCTGTAAATTACAGGTGAGCTGCACATCTCATCTGTGTAAATCTACACAGGGATATCTGATACTTATTTACACGCCAGTCTGTTACCTGACACGCGGCCGTCTCACTAAACACACACACACACAGACCTTCAGTCCAATGATTTGATGGGTATTATTGCTGCTTTCAAAGTGGATTGAAATCACTTTGCTGATGTAAAGCTGATGGATTGAACTGATGGACATGTCTGGACTGGACTCCAGAGGTTTGCTTGCAGCACATTTGAGTCTATTGATGTTAGACTGGACCATCGGCTCTTTGAAACGACTACAGGAATCACAGTTTCTGCCAAAACAGAGGTGCTACAGCTATTTACGCTGCTATATAAACCATTTTTGTCTAAAAAGATTGAAATGCAATCTTTATGTTTCCTTAGAGAGATAATTCACCTAAAAATTCCATTTATTCATTGTCATGTCATACGTGAGTCTTTCTTCAGTGAAACACAAAAAGAAGATATTTTGAGAAACGTCTGGTTTTGTGTTCATGCAATGGATGTCAATGGAGTTCAGTGTTGTTTGATGATCAACATTCTTCAAAATATCTTCTGTTGTGTTCTGAAAAAGAATTAAACACAGGATTGACATGACATGAGGATAAAGAAACGATGACAGAATGTTCATTTTTGGGAGTAAGTAAAGAAAATAACATCACATGAAAAAGCTCTGAATGGGATATAAAGTGATGATGTCATGACTCATCAGCCAATGGAACGTCTCAGTTTGCAATACAATGCATTACAAAAGGAACAAAGACCTGAAATAAAAGTCGAAGGATAAACACAGGATTGTAGTTCTATCAGGCACACTTGGGAACTATTGCTACATAAAACAGCCCTTCACCGAACCTGCCAACTGTGCGTTCACCGTACATCTGAAATAGAAAATCACATGTGCTCTTCACTATTAATAAAAGACCAAAGCCGTTACAGTAGAAACTTTGACACGTTTTTTTTAAATGCAATAAATATCGTGGTTATCATTTATACCTAAACGTAGCAAATTATTGCTGAACGTATACGTGTGCAAAACAACTATTTTCATCTTTAAAAAGAAGGTCTTTCTTGTGTTCTCCTCTCCATACCATGCAGTTTTACAACATGCAAAAGAAATACTTGACAATAGAAACCCATGGTGTGAAAATGATCTCTCGCTAGAAGTTAGTAAAGACAGATTTCAAGCTCCGGTGCCACCGCGTCTGATTGTCTTTTACTAGTAAGTGCACATTGTAGTGACTCTGAGCGATTGTTTTAATAGAAACCGACTGTGTGTTGTACCTGGGACGGGAACAGAAAAAGCAAACAGAAAGAGCAAACAAGTGTCAAAGAGGAGAGCGGCGTTTTTGCTGCTTGTCATCGCTAGCGACATGTAGAAAGAGGTATTCATCATGCGTTCCCACATCAACACACGCCTCTAGATTTACACTCCTGATGTCTTCTATATCAAACCTGTTGTGAAAAGGATTCACACCAACTGAAGTAAGACCTTTAATGATAAAACGTGTTTCGTTCAGTCTAATATTTGATATAATAATCTCTAGGGATCTCACTCATGCATTCAAACTGTGAGCGTGTGCAGAAATCTCCTGTCGGTTCAAACAAAAACAGTGAACCACTAGAGAAATCAAAGAGTTCCTACAAAAACCCATGTGTCATTTCAACTATGTTACATTCGGTAAACAAAAAAGGAAATCGCCCCAAATGGTCACAGAAACGACTGGCGGTCTCTGTCCGGAGAGGGCAAGGTTTCACTGAGGTCCGTGTTTTGGGGGATCAGAGCTTGGAAAAGTTCGCTCGTGGCCCGTGTAACGCTGTCGTACGACGGGGGGGAAGACGTCGCCGACAGCGTCTGGGTGATCTCGAGTCCGTAGTTCTCCTGGATCATACAGGCCACGAGTCCCTCGTCCTCTGGCACGCTGTCACCGTCATATTTGGCGGAGTCGGACATGTTGATCTGACGGTAGAGTAACGAGGCTCGTTTCAGCTGCCGCCTCATCAGATATCTCCTGTACGCTCTTTGGATTATGAGGGCCGACACCTCCTCTTGTTTTCTCCTCAGGGTGGTGGTGATGGGCTCGTACGAGATCTTGGAGGGGTTGGCCATCATGAACTTCTCCTCCATCTGCTGTTTCAAAGCGTCCATCTCGCCCGACTCGCCCAGCACGCGTTTGGTGAAGGCAAATAAGATGTCCAGACAGTGAATCTTGTCTCCGCTCACCATGGGCAGGTCCATGGAAATGAGTTTGATTTTGTTGGGCTTGGCGATGCGCAGCGGCTCTGAAAGTGTGTCGGCGAAATCCGAGAGTTTGGAGTACTCTATGAACTGCGTGGCCTCGGGGTCGAACTTCTCCCAAACCTCGTAGAACATCTCGAAGTCGTCCTCGCTCAACGGTTCCGTGCTCTCCTCCGTAGCAACGCTGAAATTCTCCAAAATAATGGCGATGTACATATTGACCACGATGAGGAAAGAAATGATGATGTAGGTGACAAAAAACGTGATGCCCACTGAAGGATTGCCGCAGTTGCCCCGGGTGTTCGTGCCGATGTGGGGGATATCCGGGTCGCACTCCTCCGGTGAGTTGTTCAGTATAGGGCTCAGCAGGTTGTCCCAGCCGGCGGAGGTGGTGATCTGGAACAGACAGATCATGCTGTTGCCGAACGTCTCGAAGTTGAACATGTCATCGATGCCGCCCTGCTTCTTGACGTAGGCGAAGTTGGCCATGCCAAAGATGGCGTAGATGAACATGACGAGGAAGAGAAGGAGGCCGATGTTGAACAGCGCCGGCAATGACATCATCAAGGCGAAGAGCAGCGTTCGGATTCCTTTGGCCCCTCGGATGAGTCTAAGGATCCGGCCGATCCGAGCTAAGCGGATGACTCGAAACAGAGTGGGCGACACAAAATATTTCTCAATGATGTCGGCGAGAACGACACCTGCAAGCAGAATAAGACTCTAGTCAGTCCAAATCACATGTACACATTTGTCTAATGCCCAAAATTTGCCAGACAGCATTTTAAAACATTAAAGGGGTCATATGGCGTGAAAACGTGTTTTTCTGTGTCTTTCTTTGGTGTGTTATAAGGTGCCCATGCATGTATTAGACAAGTAAAATAGCGGAAATGAAATTGTGGGAACAAAAGATGCATTCTATCTAAAAGCGAAAATGCCTGAAATGCCTTGTGTAACCACACCCCCACAAATCCAGGTCTGCTGGTGGTCAGATTTGACTAAGACAGCCAAAATGTATAAGCAAATAAATTGTTAGTACAATTCTGCCTTGCAAAGGCAAAAGATTGTAACTTTGATTTTGGTCGAAAATGATTATTGATATTTTTGGGATATACCAGACGTCCTTTATCTGTCCATAAGAATCTTGAGTCTATTTCATACTTTTTTCGAGAATATAATGCATTAGTAACTTCCAAAAGCCCAAAGGAAAACAAGGCAGACCACCGTAACACTAGTTACTGCTCTTGACTTGTTTTTGAACGCTCTTATTAAGATACGGTACTCTGCCTTTGCTTAGCTGTACGTCAATATGAAGTTACTGTGGCACCCTGGAGATATGGTATCCTGTCTGGCTTTGAAAAACAGACATCAAGCTCAAGGTAAGAAATGATCTAACACAAAAGTTGCTGCGGACAAACATTTAAATTGTGTACATTTATGCATTTTGCAGACGCTTGTATCCAAAGGGACTTACATTGTTTTTTTTCCTATACATTTATACATAGGTATTTGCAATTCCCTGGGATCGAACCTACAACCTTGCGTTGTTAACGCAATGCTCTGAGCACTGAGCTACAGGAAAAGCTGACGAATTAGATAGATCTACTTCACTTAGCTAGCTATTCTTAGCAGCCTATAAATAGCTTACCAAACTGTTCCATATAAAGCACTGTAAACAAAAAAGTTTTTTACATTATTTTAATAATTCATATTTTTTAATTAGTGACTGTCTGATTCTGCACACTAGTTGCACGATTAGACTCCAATGCTGTGACAGTGTAGTATGTAGCACGATCACACATAAAATCACTACAGTTTGCAATTAAATTCACATCCTTCCTTGTTACCCAATAAAATCAATGGCAATGAATGTCATCGAAGATGTTTAATCCACAACAATCCACAAGAATTCTGAGCATAATTTCAACCTGCTGGGCTGTCATTCACATACATCAAATCGTCCTTTAGGACATTTTATATTCATCCAAAATAAATACCATGATAACTAGATATTATACAGGTGTTACAATAATAGTTTTGTAAATGGTGACCAGACGCAGAATATTGATAATGTGGAAGTTACAGCTTTTGCCTTTGGCGAGACTTCTCATTTTTTGCAGACACTACAGGTAGAAAACAGTAACTTAAAAAAAGGGGTCAAAAGTCAAGTTTAAGTTTTAAGTACATACATTTAAGTACTAAAACATTTAATTGCCATATTTCCAGTGTCCTACCTATCATTAATTTGTCTGAACAAACAAAAACCTTTAAAGTTATTTTCTCAGTTTTACACTAGTGAGTTAAGGTCTTTTGCCTTTGTAGGGCAGAATTGCAGAGGAACCTGATGTTCCAAATATGGTAAGAGGCGTTACATTTCCTACATACGCTTGCAGTATTCCACCAATCACTACACACTGGTGAATTGGCCAATCAGAACACACCTCGCTTTTCAGAGTCATGAGCTTTGTTAAAATTCTGCATGTTTCAGAGAGGCGGAGAAAAGAGGAGATACAAATATGCACGGTATGAGGAAAATACAGCGTTTCTGAACCTTAAATCTTGTTTATACATTGAGTTACATCTAAAACAAACCATAATATTCCTTTCAGCCGTGTCATATCAGCCCTTTAAGGCGCTCTGAGCCTGCGGAAGAGAATGCCGGCTCCTTTCCGTTGGAAATAATAAAAAAAACACGCCGGCAGAAACGCCTTGGTGGACACATTCCCTAAAGCTGTTTTTTTTTCGAAACGTTGAAGAAATGAATTGAACCAGTTCAAGCTCTTTTAACTCCAATGGTAGCAACCCTCATCTTGGTTCCAGCCAATCAGCTGAGCCGACAGAGACGACTGCTGTCATTGTTCTCTTCCCTCAGAGAACCCTCCTGACCGCCGTCAGCATTCATTCTGAAAACTGCTGGTGTTTCTCAGAGCTTCAGAACTGTGCACTGCACATGTCAGATGGTATTCTCGTCGATTTAATGATGAAATAATGATGAAAACATTTCCCACTTTATGTTTAAAACAAAGTACCACTGTGTTTTTTCACACATGTTAGGATCACGTTTGCTGACTTACCCACAATAGACAGAATGACAACCACAAAGTCAAAGATGTTCCAGCTGACGGTGAAGTAGTAACAGCGCAGGGCGAGGATTTTAAGGGTGCACTCGCTGGTGAAGATGACGATGAAGGCCAGGTTGATGTAGTAGAGAATGAACTCGATGCCTGGAGACTGCTCGTCCGTTTCCACCATCATGGTCACCATGTTGAGGATGATGAGGAGCATTATGATGATGTCGAACGCTTGTTTGGAGACCAGGTCAAATAAAAATCCCTGAAATGTGTTCTGAAATACAGTTGTGGTCATCATACAGGTGTGGTCTGACAGATTCCCTCTTTATAATCAAATGCAAGACCTTTAACTCACCAGAGGTCGTGGAATGGGTTTCTGTGGTTTCTTGGATCCGAGCTTCTTCATAGCGTTATAATATTTCTTCTGTTCTTCAGTCATGAAGATGTCCTGTCCTCCTAAGTAAAGAGAAACATCACTGTTATTCTGAGAAAGAGCTCAGCGCGTCGGCGGTCTTCGGCTCGCTGTGTTTAATACTTATCTTTCGCTTCTGCTGGTTGAAATTGTCAATGATGACACCGATGAAGAGATTTAGAGTGAAGAAAGAGCCAAAGATGATGAAGATGACGAAGTAGAGATACATGTACAGACTGTTCTCTTTAATGGGCTGTTCCTCCACCTGTTACATCACAACATCAACAATCATTGACATTCTCTGAACCACTCAACACATGCATCAGCATTAAAACAGTGAACAAATGAGTGTCAGTCACGTGAGGACTTACAGATCGCGAGTCCACCGCCGCGTACATGATCTCCATCCAGCCCTTAAAAGTGGCCTTTGGGAAGAAAAACAAACACTGAAAGACTTTAGGTAAATTAAATAATAAATGTCAATAAAGTAAAATAGTAAATATAATAAATGTATAATGAAATGTACATATAATGTCATTCATGTTATTAAAAGACATATTCATATTTAATTTGTCAAAATGATTTGCTGCTGTTTTGAGAGAGGTTTTGTTTCGAGAGGTTGTTATCTGGGAATAACAAGAGCCATTGAGAGAGAGAGAGTTCTGCCAACGGCTGGAGCGTCATGTGATTCATGGAGCCTTCGGATAGTTCCAGGAAGTTATGTTTTAATTCTTTCATTTTTTTATTCATTAAAAGGCTTTTTCATTTTTAAAGATTTTTTTACAGTAACAGGACAGGAAACGAAGTGGGTGACAGAGTGGGTGGGATCGGGACTCGGGTCATCTAGAGCGCAACAGAGCCATATGTAGGATCACTATCCACAAGGCTATCGGCTCCGACCGCTTTCGCCTTTAAATGTGTTACTTGTAACTTCAGGGAACTATTGAGAGCCTCCATGAACCGCCATCGCTGTGAAGAAACTGTTCCACTGACACGACTCTCTCCTAACGCCTCTGGGAATAACGAAGCTGCAAGTGTCGTGAGTGGCCTATCAGAATCAAGCTTTCCAATAATAAGTTGTAAACCCACACACAGAACAGACGTGTATTCAGTCACAGTGATCTGAGTGGCCTTGTCAGCTCAAAAATACATTCATGTATATTCCGTGTTGTTCTTTTAGGTTGTACCGTCATTTATAAAAACATGTTTTGTGTTGAGATAAAGTGATGCTCAAAGTCTTCACACATGTTTTCTACAGAACCGTTCTTGAGACTTACACGGCTATATAGTCGGTTTTGCAATGTTAATATCTCATGTTAAGGATGTTGATATATATTTCTACTGTAAATCAACATGAAGAATGATGATCTGTGGCTCGCTGGAGCAGCTCACGTGTGTCAAATGTGAATTAGCCAGAGTCAGAAATCCTTTTGCTTTATTTTCCAGTAATGACAGGCTTTTGTGAATGACTGCGGGCGACTATTTCTAGATGCAAATGAAAGGTTTGTCTCGGGTGAAGTCAGAAGAAGGTGATGGAAGGGAGCTAAATGACTTGTTGCTAGGTTACCACAGCAACCAAGTTAAGAGCAAGAAATGGGCACAAAGTTGAGCGTATGGCCCCGGCAGTGGCTAAAAATAAACTTGTGGATGGATTCGCACGCTCTGACAGACAGACGGCGTTGGGAGAAGAGCAAGAGAACCGGACGTGAGGGTACACCGCTCACCACTTGAAGCAGCGCGAGGTACCCGGCGGCCACATTGTCGAAGTTGACTTTGACTTTACTCCAGTAGTACAGCGTGCTGTTCATGGCCAGACACTCCGTCTTGTTGTTGATGTAAGAGGAGTTGTAGATGAAACCCGTCCGGTTGACGCAACGGCCGAACTTGCCGGCGAACAGATTGACGCCCATGATGCTGAAGATGAGCCAGAAGATCAGACACACCAGCAGCACGTTCATGATGGACGGTATGGCCCCGATCAAAGCGTTAACCACCACCTGGTTACCACGGAAACAAATCAAGTGTCAGAGCGCTGTCACATCCACTTGAACAGTATGGAGCCGGCGCTTGTTTCTGACATCACATCAGATACTGAAGGCCATAAACAAACGCTCGGCTGCTGTCAGCGGCTCTTTCATGCTGATTTATGAATGGCCTTTGGCGACTGGCATTTACGCCATTTCCCCGCCTCTCGTATCGCTGGAATAAAACTCATGATATCGTGTATCGAGGGCCAAACGCGCTTGAAATGTCAGTGCCGGCCATTCATAAAACACCAAAATCATTCAAACCCGCACACTTCTGTGATTAGACATAACAAAAGTGAATATTACAAGAGAGAATCTCATGAAACCTGCCGGTAATATCCATAACAATAAAAGACATGGTTTAACTACAGTAACCGTCGCTTTTTGGGTTTATTCTTAAAATGTTTTTGTCAAAACCCTGGTAAGTAGAAATTTACTATGGTATCTAACCATGGTCACTTTAATAAAACGGGTAAAAAAATCATATAAACAAACAAACTTTTACTATAATAAAACAATACTGAGTTTTCTTAACGATAATGTAAACAACATTTTTCTTTATGCAAAATATTTATTTTTATCTCTACTTGGAATTTTTTGTGAGATTCTCTCTCTGTCAAACACACAAACACACACTATATATAAAACTGTATAGACAATATTGTATAATACTGTACAAAACAAAAACACAAGCTCTATTTTTTTCAAAACAAATATCGAAACATTTTTTAATTAAGACTTAAAAAGTAATACTTAAATACACAAAAATAAAAATATAATAATGAAACCAATATCTAAACAAATCACGATACATTCACTTCAGAAGCTAAATGACATTATTTCGTTATCTTAAGAATGTTTAGATATTTGTGCTGAAAAATAAAACTACAATACCAAGTATGACATTTCTTTTTGGCAGTGAAGTGTCTCTTTCAGAATATGTGTAGCATGTAAAAGTGAGAGCGCCTTAGTGGGTCCAAATGGTTTAAAAGGGCCGGCTGTAACAGGAAGTTTTGTCTGCGCGTGAGACAGCGTTTTCTGAACCCGCGGGGCTGTAAAGCGGCGTGACGTCTAATCTGATTTGCCAGATTCACGGAGAACGGCGGGGGAACACCGCACCTCTCATCTTCACCGAGCGTGCAAATCTAAACCACTGCCATTCAATTTACACTGAAGACACAACTACAGACTAACACTACACGACTACATTCAATTACATCAGCATATGATTAACATGTTAAACACAGAGTTCAGCCAAACATCAAAATTCTCTCATCATTTACTCTCTCATGTGGTTTAAAACCTGTATGTGAGACTTTCTTGGGTGTAACACAGCAGAAGATATTTAGAGAAATGTCTCAGTAGTATTGTGTTCATACAATGGAAGTCAATGGGGTTCAGTGTTGTTGTTGATCAACATTCTAGAAAAAAAAAAGAAGCAATGATTGTATAAACTCTGTCTTTAACTACATGTGTTTTTATATCAGTAAACATGTCTTTTTCGAGCGTTTATAATGTCCTGTATGAATAAAATTGTGTTGATATAGAGAGGAGAAACAGGCGCTCTGTGTGTGTTGCGTTGTGTGTATAAATGATGGTGCGAGCATGAAGGCGATGGGGCGCCGCTGCGTTCTCACATGCTAAAAGACTTTTTTGACATTCAATTATCCAGAATACTGATGGTGTTTCCAGCGGACAGAAACAGGCTTCATCATTTTACAGTTTCTCTCTCATGCAGACTGTTTAATAATGTACCGCAGGACTGAATGACAACTACACAACACTACTGTACACATCCATCACTGTCATTCCCTGTAATACTGCCACACAATGACAAAAAAATCAATTGTGAAATAAAATAACACTGTTTCTCTGTGTTAACTGTACACACATACTCTGTTGCTGTACATTGTTATAATCGATATCTACTGGATGTTTTATTTTCTAAATATATAAAACAGGTTTAGATTGTATATATTGGTATCTTAACAATAAGGTGTTATAAGTTAACAGTAGTAAATGCATTAGCTAACACGATATAAAAATGTACAATTGAGTTTTTCAGCATTCATTAATCCGATCAATGTTATTTCATGTCCATACAGTTATTCATGTCAGTTTATCGTGCATTAACAGTGACAACCTTTGATTTTAATAATGTATTAGTAAATGTTGAAATTAACATGAAATAACATCAATAAATGCTGAATAATATTTTTTATTGTTTGTTCATTTTAGCTAATGCATTGACTTTAATAAATAGCACCTTATACCATGGTCTGTTTGAATACTCGATTCTGATTGGCTGGAGGGTGTGCATTAAAACCCTTTAACGCACGGGTAGCTCCAGTCAGTTTGGTTACATTTGAAATTACCTTACAGAATTTTCACCTGTTTGATCTTAAATTACACTGTAAACATCAATGAGAGCTTGAACTTTGCAAATGACCGTGGTATAAACCGGATAATTCACAGCTAGCCGTGCATTAAAGGATTTTAATGCACTTCGAGGAGGCAACCATGTCGTGTATTAAAACCATGTAACGCACAGCTAGCTGTGGATTATCCCTTTCTTATCGTTAAGTGTTACCTGTATATCTTATTAAGTTTGATCATTACTTTCAAAGCATGAATGACGGACACATCTGCTCACTATATCATTGTGTTAATGATGTTATCTGATGAACTATATTACACATTAATGTCTAACACTGAAACCATTTTCCCGTTTCTTAAAGCCTTTGCAATAAATGAGGTGATTCCAAATCAGTCTGTGTGAAATATAATCTGATTAAACATAAGAGTGAGTGAGAATATGAACACATACGAGCCCTAAATGCAGGAAAAAAAAACCTTTCACATCACGTTTAGGGAATTAGTGGAATTAAAGACAAAAACAAACAAAAGCATGATAATGTTTCTCATGGAAACATGTCCACACAATCAGATCAATTGATTCATAAGAAATGATATTCTGATGAAAGAAAATGAAGAATTCTTAAGCACCATTACGATCAGCATAATTCTGGTTACTGATCCAACAAACTCAAACAAACCTGATATTTCTAAATTAAAAATGTCTTTGTTAGTCTGTGTTTTTCGTGCTTTTCTTTGATTCACTTTTGGGTTGTTCTCAGTGATTCTCATTGTTATTGCATTAAACATTCATTGTTCATAAACATTTACAACAAACACCACAATGATGTACAGTTTTAACACTTTACTGTTCTTATTAAAGTCGTTTGGTGAAGAAATCTGATTGATTGTCAATGTACAGATCTTAATGGGACACACTTTCTAACTGCAGAAATTGCTCAATTTATGAGTATCACCCAATAGACCACTTCGCAAGATGTAAATACTGTTGTTTTTTTATCTCACATGTTATTAATTGAACATTTTGATTGTGTTATAAATATCGTGTTGGTCATATCCTTTTGAGGAAGTTCTTCTGGACCAGCATTGTTTATGTCTTTTGAAGTGGTCTATAGAATAATTCATATCAGAAGTTTTAATGAGTGTCAGTAATATGTTTGACTGTAAAGGTGAAGAGGTTTGAGGTAATAGGTTGCACAAGCAAGAAAACACAGAAAGAAATGTTATTTCTGCCTCTAAAGAACAAATGATGAGAGAGAGAGAAAGACAGGGAGAGAGAGAGAGAGAGAGAGGGGGTGAGTGTATCTTACCCTCATGCCTTCAAATCTGGACAGTGCTCTCAGCGGTCTGAGGGCTCTGAGTGTTCTGAGTGATTTGATGGCAGTGAAGTCAGAGTATCCGAGCGTGTTTGCTACGAGGCTGACTAGTGACACCTATGAATGACAAACAGCCCGAGAGAAAGACGCAGCGTTAGGAGACACAATCACAGACTCCAGCTCCATCACAACCTGCAGAAGAAACATCAGCCGCGTGCGTCTGTGCTGGAGGAGAAATGAGTGTTCATGGAAACCCAGCGCTCCTCCTGTAGAACATGTGTGTTAGTGTGAAGAGTGAAGGGCCTCCTCATTGACCTGCTAGGGAACGAAAGGGATTGTAAGACCTGTCTATTGAGTGCACTTTATAAGCGCCAGCGGTGACGGGCCCCGGTCAGAGCGGGTCTTACCCTCATCCCAGCAAAGCGAGACACAGCTCGGAGAGGTCGCAGCGCCCGCAGAGTCCTTAGAACCCGCACGGTGCCGATGTTATCATAATTGAGGGCACGTGCCACCAGACCAAACACTGACACCTGTGAGAATTCAGTTATACTTGCTTTAGTTAGACACACACAACTAAACTTCATGATTATTATTTGAATGAGAATTTCATCTATTTAAAGATCAAGATTCATAACTTTTAAAAAGGTGTTTGGAAAACAAAGATGACTATAGAACTTACAGACTGCAACTTGCAAGTAAAATGACATTTTTGATAGTTTTGAAAGTATAAGTAGGAAATGTAAATGCAAATACCCCAGAAATGTTCAATTCAACGTAAAGCTTAAGTGCTAGTAATTGAGAAAAAGAGATCTCATGAGTTTACGTCACAGCACCAGAGCGATTGGTTTACTCAGTAAAGAATAAAGATTCACTGGAGCTGACAGATGCTTTCATACATCACACACACACACAAAACACACTCGTGCAGGTGTCTGAATGTGTCTCACATGTAGAAAACTTCAACCATTTAATGGTCATTGACATGTCAAAATATCACAATAGTACAAAACCACCCGTCTGTACAATAGAACACAATTCACAGCTACACAACAATGATAACAATCACAAACTAAGCTACAGGACACCTGCGATATGAAGAACAGAAAACCTTGTGAATGCACAGAAATCAAAAGAAAATATACACAAAGAACATGACAATTGTTATTAATGATCATCTTTTGCTGTTTCACAAAAGAGGTACAATAATATATTGTGGCGTGACATGTTTATCATGATACAAAAATGTTTGAAGAAGTTCTCTCTTAGCGTTTCCTCATTCCTTCCTAGATTTTTATTGTGTGTTAAAATCTTGTTTTTTTTTCAGTGACAGATCTATTCAATTAACTGTACAATCCATGTTGTCAATTCAAAAAACATGTTTTACATTTTAAATTGTTCATGTTTTAGAAGTAAATGTGTTAAATGTCCTTTTTTTGTATTTTGTTGAAAATATTCTTATATTATTGTGATTGTGATGACAGTATTGTGTATTGTCTAACATCATGACACAACAGTTCATCATTTCATCTTCAGTATCTTTGAGACATTGATAAAGTGAAGCGATGTTTACTTACATCCACGATGAGAAAGTCCAGCCAGCACCAGTAGTTGGTGAAATATTTCTTGAAGCCGTAAGCGATCCACTTCAGAGTCATTTCCAAGATAAAGATGTAGGTGAACATTTTATCTGCGTATTCAAGGATCACTTTCACCACTTTCCTTTGTTCAATGTAAATATCTTCAAACGCCTGTCAAAAGACACACAATAAACCCATATGATCAGAAAGTGACTTCACTGTTATTCACAGGTTTTTGTCTGTTTTTTAGGAGGGGATTATATTGATATTTTTAGGCCATATTTACATTGCGAGTCTTTTCCGCACAGAAATGGGGAGCGCGCTCTTTTTTTCACGTCAGCGTCGCATCGAGATGAAAAAATCTCAACTTTTCAGAAAGCCGCAAGCGCACTGCAGGTCATGTGACAAGAACCAACTAGCCAATATAGACTCAATGCTCAATGAAGGTGGAGACACAGATGATCACAGCATAACTAAATCTAGAAACAGAGTCATTGCAAGGTATTTTCAGTGCCTATACTCCATATATCCTGTTTATATCTCCTCGTCAAAACGGTTATCGTGGCCCATGGTTGCTAAGCGACGACAGACACCAGGAGAGCACAAAGTCTAGGCGCTTTGGGAGAAGGAGAACGCAGTGCAGCTCGCGTTTTCTGCACAGTTTTAGACACGAAATGTTAATCGGGCCTTTGAGCTCAACAGTTCAACACTGAGGACCTTGTACAGTGATATACTCTTAAAAATGAAATGATGAAATACAATAATTATTTTAGTTACTCCGAGAAGTTCTAGGATCTTTAAAGATATATTTGAAGAGTTTTTTATTGTGTTTTCCAATTAATATCAATCAAACTGCAGTTGGTTGTTTTGATTTAAGCTGTAATAACAAAAAAATACAGAAAGAAAACATGATAACATAATAAAAACATGACTTTTGACAATTTTTAAAGCGGCTCTAACAAACGCGGTATCTCACATTAATCTTGAGTACCTATAGAGTAGTATCTCATACGTCGTATGTTCAAAGAGTATTTTGTTTGAACACATTTATAAAAGATAGACACAACTGTACCATTTTTTCCGAAATCCTACAGTGTGTGCAGGGGGGAGGGGTAGGCTGAACTAAATCACTATCAGTTTCACTCAACGCATGCGGCTCATGTCCGGCATCTTAGTCCAATAAGGGACTAAGAAAAGTTGCTACGAAACAGTTTTATATGTTCTAAAAAAAAACGTTCTGAAACCTGTAGGATCACTGGGGTGTGTATCGAGCACAGAAATATTACGTCATACGCCCAACTCGTTTTTTGACAAATTGACCATGTGAAGCATGAGAAGACAGCACGTTTAACATGGTAAAGAATTCAGAATGCATGAAACACCGTTGCAGGGCTGCTTTAAAAACAGAGTTCTCTCATTTTAGAACCAAACTCTTAATTTCTTTCTTACCATTTTATGACCAGCAGAACCTTATGACTACAAAGAACCTTATGTGTCACATAAAGGACACCGAAAACCACCGAGACATTTCTCAAAATATCTTCTTTTGTGTTCACTGAAGAAAGAGACTCACATACAGAGGGGTGAATGAAAAAATGTAGATGTTGAGGAACTTTTTAGGGTGAATAAATGCCATCAGAATTGAAGTATTCTGTCTTTCTGAAGCGTTCCGAGCGTGCGTCTCCAGCACATACGTGCACTAACGATCAGACAACATCTGCGCCCGGACTCTGTTCTGCAGACGCTGCCGTTTCTCATTTTCTGCTTATGTTTTCATGAGTAATCATTCAAATGGCCGTCTGAAAGAGCAGCTGCTCGCTGGAACTACGGGTAAATGCCAGTAAAATACCAGCCGCTCGGGCACACACCTGGCACCCGGGCAGAGCACTGACATTAGCCCCTCTCTGTGAGTCACATATCTCTGCACAGCACGCAGGCCTCTGATCTTTAAGAAACAGTGCAGTGTCTTATATAATATCATACAGTGAGGACATTATGCAGGTTTTCTGCTCTTATACTCGTTCCTGTGGCTGAATGTTGTGCATAATCGAACAAAGACACTTTTACATCAAGTCGCCATGTGAGCCATTCATCAGTGCGCATTATAACCAAGAAAATGAATCTTTGTCTTGATAATAATCCTCCATCAAAGTGTCAAATTCAATTCTTCTATAAAACATACAGCGTAATGTTTACTCCCGACTGTCTCAAGGAACATTAACTATTGACCTGTAAAGCATCACATAATGTCATATAAATGAAAGCTAAACAAATCTGAATCTCAACTAATATGCGGTCACGCATCACACCGGGTGTTAATTCAGTAATAAAGTGGCTGTATGGCGAGTGAAGATGAGTTAATGTCTGATGGCACGTGTTGATGTGGATTAGCGTCAGCAGACGGCTACGTGTTTGCGTGACAGCAGATCTCCCGCAGACGCAGCGGAGTCGAATGACCGACCGGGCCATCGGCCACCTCAGGCCATCAGCAGAAAACACGCTGCCACTTTCTGCCCTGCACACTGTTCCAGGGTCAGTCTGTGTGCTGGGTTTGAGGTCAGCGTGGATGAGGCGAGTCCACCCAAAACATGACGTGTGTGATCAGTTGAACTATTTGCTTATGAACATGCATATATTAGTATGAATAAAGCACATGCCTTATTCAACATCCCTTAACTTAACTTTACCTTAACCTTAACCTAAAAACTACCTAGGAGAGTTTATTGATGCAAAAGTGGTGTTAATAGTTAGTAAATAGAGAGAACTGGTCCCTTTTCTAAAGTGTGACGAATCATTTTATGTGAAGCTTTTATTTTGGGCTCACCAGAGCTCCGCTGCTGAGGAGGATCATGAAGATGATAAAGGTCTCAAACCAGCTGTGCTCCACGATCTGATAACACGTCCTCCTCAGACGCCACCAGGCTCGGCCCAAACCCTGCGACGTGTTGATGTCACAGCACTTACACCGCCGAACACACACTGAAAAACAAAACAGCAAACATTTCAATATGAATGACAATATCATTCGAATACAGAAAGGGTTTTCCATCTTTATAATAAAAGCTTAAATTTATTTATCAGACGATTTGATCCAAAGCCACATACAAATGAGAGAGCATTTACTTTTCAAAGAACTTCAATTCATTGGCTCTTAGTAAATTGTAAGTACTGTAAAATTTATGTCAAATGCTTTAAAATTATACATGCAAGACTATAATTATAATATTTCAGCTTCTTAATATCCCTTACAAAACTTTTCCATAGTTTTCCAAAATGGAGTTACTGTATCTTTTTTTTATATTGATTACCAATTGTATTACCAGTTTTACTACAAATAGCACGGTTAAAACTGTAAACTTTGCGTTAACATGAAGTATCATGGAGGTTGTGGATGTATCTTCATTATAACCTGTCAGTGTTTAAAGCCCAGCTAGATATTCTGACAACATCACACACCCCATCAAACACATCGTAATGACTTTATTTAACTCAACATGACATTTCATTGAAGTCATTGTATAAGTGTCTGTTCTTGAATAAATGAGTAGATGATTTATTAATCGATCATCAGTCTGTAATTTAACGTCTGAATGAAAGTCTCTCTGGTTTATTGGGACATCTCTGCTTTTCAAAAGCACTTAAAACACTCCAGAGACTTCAAAGAGCTTAAAACACTTGAAAACATCACAAACACAGCTGCAGTGAAGTGTGAAGATCAATAGCTGAAGCGCTCTTGTGTGTCATGCAAATACATAAAGCTAAATAAATGATGCAGTCAGCGTTCGGCTGCTTGCTCGCTTCCTCAAGACACCGCTTTCATATGACCTAATCCCAAGCACCATCACTGAGAGCGCATGTCTGTAACAATAATTCCCTGCCAACAAATCCCATTTCAGCGTCTCGCAGTCATCAAAGAGTCTCAATACAGCCATCACAGCTCCTCCAAATGATCTTATTGCCTGTAAACGTTACATCAGCGTTACAGTAACAATCTTCTCACAACTTGATTTATACCCACGCTCCTCCCGTCGACAGCCTCAGACATTCTCACACCTGGGAATCACCGTTTCACAAGATATTTAACAGAGTTGAAAAAACAAATCATGTCAAGTGATGATGTCATCATTGACAGGAAACACACACGTGTTAAAGCACAGATTCTGTGAAGAACACACACAACAAAACAGAAACATTCTCGCAACCAGCGTTGGGGTAACTAGTTACTGCAATTTAACTTTTCCCTTGAAAAAGTAAAGTAAGGGATTACTTTTGTTTTTCTCTGTAATTTAATTACAATTACTTCTGATTTAATTAAACTAAATACTGTGTGTAATATATGTGTGAACTATAGTGGAATTGACTTCAATATTCAAAGTCAAACTTTAAAATACTCACATTTGTAATATTTAATACTTAAAAATACTACACAGTAAATCAGTAGGTTAAAAAAGGTCAAATTATAACTATTTTGTGAGAGGTAATTTGACCTTGTTTAACACTGTTGATTTTACTGTGTACTTTATGTAGTTTTATATGATTTATTTGAATGAATTAAAAGAGGCGTTTCATGTCTTTCCTTGAATCACTGAACTAATCAAGGTTGATATAGGATAAAGAAAGTAATTAAATACTTTTTGGAAAGAGTAATTTCTACAGTAATCTAATTACACTATTGAATATATCATTAGGAACTTGTAATTAATTACTTTTTCAGAGTAACTTACCCAACGCTGCTCGCAACTACACGTAGCACTCAAGCTTTAAACACAAATACACAAACCTACATGTATTTTCTTCAGAAATGTGCAAATGTATTTTCTAAATGTCACAGCTGTTGGAGAATTAACGCTCAAGGCGGATTATTCAAACATTCATGACATTCATCAGTTTATTTTCTAGAAGGTCTAAGTGAATTAAACCTCACATTAAACTCTTCAGAAGCTGATTTTGACTTCAGAATGAAGTGAGACAGCATTTAGCTTTTTACCTGGATGAGGTGAATGTGTGTGATTCTGCCCTTTAAGTTCTCCTTCAGAGAGCTGTCGACTGATTCAATTCAATCACGTTCAAGTGCCATTATTCCATTTACAGGCGAGAAACCCTGTCTTATTTCAAACGCTTCCCTGTCTCAACTCACATCAGTCCAGAATTATCAGAGGAAATACATGACAGCCGTGAATCATTCACTTGTTTATGAGCTGTCGAGCGAAGCAGTCCGAACGTTTTCTGAAATAAAGTGCACAGCTAGCACGGAAAAAAGTCCAGTTTAAAGACACAGCTCATCCTCATGTCATACCAGTGCAAGTTTCTTCTTCAGAAAACAAGAGAAGATATTTTGAAGAATGTTGATTATCAGACAACACTGAACCCCATTGACTTAATCCTTTGTTACATTTATATAGCGCTTTTCTGGACACTCAAAGCGCCTTACATGGAAGGGGGGAATCACCACCTGGATGATGCGACGGCAGCCATATTGCGCTAGAACGCCCGCCACACACACACACACAGAGAGTCAGGACCTCAGTTTAACGTATCATCGAAGGACTTCCATTGTGTGAACACAAAACCATTGTGACATTTCTTAAAATATCTTCTGTTGTGTTG